>NC_135982.1:30223115-30323889 GCF_053455715.1 Rhinoraja longicauda | reverse complement strand
ACAGTCCGTATGGAGTTTGTACGTTCTCCCTGTGACTGCGGGGGTTTTCTCCGGGTGCTCCGGTTTCCTCCCACACTCCAAAGACGTGCAGGTTTGTAGGTTAATTGGCTTCGGCAAAAAATTGAAAATCGTTCCTTGAGTGTCAGACGGAGCCAGTGTGTGGTGATCATGTTGTATCTCTAAAGTAAAGTAACTAAAAGTAAAGCTGAAATCTGAAAGCAAGAAGGTCCAGAACATTTGCCATCCCCCATTCTGTTCCTCTCTCTCACCATCCCTCCCCTCTCTTTCGCTCTCTCTCCCCCCTCTCTTTCTCTCTCTCACACTTTTTTTTCCCTTTTCAAATACTTTATTCAGCACAAACACATGATACATCACATCAAAACCACATTCAGAGGTTACAATACATCAATTAATCATCATAGTACAATGTTGCCTTCATTATTTACAATGCTCTCAACCCACCCCGCGGTGACCAGCGCCCACGGAAGGCCTCCAGAGTCCCCATGGACACCGCGTGTTCCCTCTCCAGGGACCCGCGCGCACGGACGTAGGCCCGGAAGAGGGGGAGGCAGCCAACTCTGGCAAGACCATCGACCGCCCGCTGCCTGGACCCACGAATGGCCAACTTGGCCAGGCCCAAGAGCAAACCGACAGGGAGGTCCCACCCCCCCGAACGACCCTCCCCACTCCCTGCCTTGTGTCCAAACACTAGAATCGTAGGACTAAAGTGCAACCAGAACTTGAGGAACAACCCCTTCAGATATTGGTACAGGGGCAGTAACCTCTCACACTCCATATACACGTGGAAGACGGTCTCTTCCTCACCGCAGGGTACAGGCGGCCGACGAGCCCGTGAACCGACTCAAAAGTTTATTACATGCCACCGTTCTGTGCAACACTCTCCACGCCAGGTCCCCGATGTAAAGGGGAACGACTCCCTTGTAGAGAGACCCCCACTGGGGTCCGCCCCCGCCTTCAGGTGGTAACACAGACCGCCAAGATGTGTCAGGACGGTAGACGAAGTAGCATTCTGTACAGTGTGCGTCTCTTCGCATCACGAAACGGCACGCTGGGCATCTGGGAAAGGCGCTCAAGTTGTGTGGAGCCGGCGCCCGAGAAAACTCCTGGAGCCTAGGCCCGATGAGCAAATCTGACAGAGCGGGGGTAAGCTCAGTCAGAACCACTCTAGGCACACGCCTCTCCTCGACACCCGCCATGACAGGGTGAGGACCGGCCACTCCCGCAGCCACCCCCCCCCCTCCCTTGTGGGGCAACACGCTGGCTGAAAACAACCAAATTCCTCACTCTAAGCACGTCACGATAGAAACTAGGCAGACCCCGTAAGGCGGGTCGACTGATGCCCGCCACCGGGAGCCGTGAAACCCCCCGTAGGCAACAACCCCGACGGAAAAAATACGTGGCCAGAGCGTGCCACCTGGGGGGGTTCTCCACATACATATACCTCCGCAGAGTCCTGAGACGGAGAGCTGCCACCTGGGTACGCACGCATACCAAGGACTGGCCGCCCTCCTCTAACGGGAGACTCAGGACCGCTGCGGAAACCCAATGCTTCCTATTTCCCCAGAAGAAGTCCACCAGCTTCTGTAAAGTAGTTGCAAAGATAGAGGGCAGGACAAGAGTAGCCAGCCGGTACCACAACATGGAGACCACCAGCTGGTTTATGACCAGCACCCTCCCCTGAAAAGAAAGGACTCCAAGCAGGCCTGACCAGCGCCCCAGCCGGGCCACGACTTTCATCTCCAGCTCCTGCCAGTTCGCCGGCCAAGCATCCTCAGTGGGACTCAGGTACACCCCCAGATAGAGGAGGTGCGTGGTGCTCCACGCATACATCGCCATCTCCTCCGGCAGGGAGTCTACCTGCCACTGACCCACTAATAGTCCAGAACATTTACTCCAGTTAATCCTGGCAGATGATGCAGCCGAGAAAATCTTCTGGCAGTCACGCATCCTCCGCAGGTCACCAAGGTCAGTGAACGTAAGGAGCACATCATCGGCATAAGCTGAAAGAACCACCTCCACCCCCGGACCTGGTAGAGCCACGCCTGTCAACTGCCCAGACATGGGGCACCCCTGACCAACCCCCCTCCAAAATGAATGGGAGCCAACAACACACCATTAACCTTCACAAGGCACTCCACTGCAGCGTACAAGAGCCGGACCCTGGCTACAAAATGCAGTCCAAATCAGAACGCTTGCAGCGTCCCGAAGAGGTAGTCGTGATCCACCCTGTCAAAAGCCTTCTGATCCAGAGACAGAAAGGCAGCTGACTGACCAGTGCCCTGAGGTAGATGAATCAGGTCCCTAACCAGGTGCTCTCTCTCTCTCACTTTCTCTCACTTTCTCTCACTTTCTCTCTCCCTCTCCCTCTCCCTCTCTCCCTCTCCCTCCTCTCCCTCTCCCTCTCCCTCTCCCTCTCCCTCTCCCTCTCCCTCTCCTCTCCCTCTCCCTCTCCCTCTCCCTCTCCCTCTCCCTCTCCCTCTCACTCTCCTCTCCCTCTCCCTCTCCCTCTCCCTCTCCCTCCCCTCTCCTCTCCCTCTCCCTCTCCCTCTCCCTCTCCCTCTCCCTCTCCCTCTCCCTCTCCCTCTCCCCTCTCCCTCCCTCTCCCTCTCCCCTCTCCCTCTCCTCTCCCTCTCCCTCTCCCTCTCCCTATCCCTATCTCTATCTCTATATCTCTATCTCTCTCTGCTGTGCTGTGTTCCAAAACAGCTACTAAAGTGTCGGTAGAGTGAGCTGATTTAAAGATCAAAACGTGTTAGACGTTACACCGTGACGTCACCTGCTTTTAGCCTGACCCTGTGCCAAGCTGTCCTGCACCATCGGCACAATGTCAACCGACACCTGTGCCACTGTACATACCTGTGCCAAACCTACACCTGTGCCACTGTATATACCTGTGCCACTGTACATACGTGTGCCACTGTATATACCTGTGCCAAACCTGCACCTGTGCCACTGTATATACCTGTGCCACTGTACATACCTGTGCCAAACCTACACCTGTGCCACTGTATATACCTGTGCCACTGTACATACCTGTGCCAAACCTGCACCTGTGCCACTGTATTATACCTGTGCCAAACCTACACCTATGCCACTGTACATACCTGTGCCACTGTACATACCTGTGCCACTGTACATACCTGTGCCCAAACCTACACCTGTGCCACTGAAAGGGGTGTAATGCTGAGGCTCTATAAGGGCTGGTCAGGCCCCATTTGGAATATTGTGGAGCAATTTTGGGCCCCATATGTGAGGAAGGATGTGCTGGCTCTGGAGAGGATCCAGAGGAGGTTTACAAGAATGATCCCAGGAATGAGTGGGTTAACGTATGATGAGCGTTTGTGGGCACTGGGCCTGTACTCGCTGGAGTTTAGAAGGATGAGGGGGGAGGGACTTAATTGAAACTTACCGAATAGTGAAAGGCTTGGATAGAGTGGATGTGGAGAGGATGTTTCCACTAGTGGGAGAGTCTAGGACTAGAGGTCACAGCCTCAGAATTAAAGAACGTTCCTTTAGGAAGGAGATGAGGAATTTCTTTAGTCAGAGGGAGGTGAATCTGTGGAATTCATTGCCACAGAAGGCTGTGGAGACCAAGCCAATAGGATTTCTGCATCTATTCCACAGTCTCCACCACCCTCAGGGTGAACAAACAATTCCCAATTGTCTTCATGCGCTTTTATCAGTTCAATTAATTGCACGTCCTGTAGTTTATGATCCCTTTGGTAAAGGAAACAAGCCCTTCCTGTTTACCTCCCTCTTGATTTTATGCACTTCAATTAAGTTTCCTCTCGGCTTCCACCATTCCAAAGAAAACAACCTCGGCCTTTCCAATCTTTCCCCATGGCTGACATTTACCAGTAAATTTGCCCTGGAGAGAACAAGGCTTTCTTGCAACATCGCGACTGGAAACATATGCAGTTCCTAAGACAGCATCTCTTGACCCACCTGATCCTTGACCCACCTGATCCTTAATCTACCTGATCCTTGACCCACCTGATCCTTGACCACCTGATCCTTGACCCACCTGATCCTTAATCTACCTGATCCTTGACCCACCTGATCCTTGACCCACCTGATCCTTGACCCACCTGATCCTTAATCTACCTGATCCTTGACCCACCTGACTCATCCACCCTTGGCTCACCTGACCCAGAAACCCTTAGTTTAGTTTAGTTTAGTGTCACATGTCCCGAGGTACAGTGACTTAACCCAGCCACTCTAGTTGTGGGAGGGGGGGGGGTCCAGTTTCTCCTTGTAAGAAAAAAATGTTTCCTGACAACATCCCGAAATGGCTGAACCTTAACTCTAAGGTTCTTTACAGTCTCGCTTCCAACCCTTTAAAAGAACATTAAATCTTTCATTCTATAAATCACTAACATTTTGTGTTGGTTTCAGAATGCTTCATTTCCCGTTAACCGATCCTCCCTTCTACGTGTCACCCTCTGACCCCCCTCCAATAAACCCCCCTTTCACACCTCCTGCCACCCAGCGACCCACCCTTCTCTCACGTTGCCAGCTGACCGACACAGTTCCCCTGGTCCCTCTACAGTCTGTGACCCTGGAACAAAACCCTGGGCAAGACATACAAAAGTGTGAAACGCACACCTCCAGATTACGGGGCAGTTTCTTCTCAGCTGTTACCCGCCAACTGAACTAATCCCTTCACAACGAGACCAGTCCTGAACTACTATCTAGCTGATTGGTGTGTATTTTGTCAATGTCCATGCATGTGTGCGTACATTTACATGTGCATATTGGCACGAGTTTCTCAGTGTGCACAATTGTGTTTGCACAATACTATGTGTGTGAGTTTATGTATGTGCATGTGTGGATGGATACATGTCAGTCTGCGTGTGTGCGTTAGTGTATGTGCGTGTGCGGGTGCACGCACGTCTGAGTGTGCACGTGCGTGTGCATGTGAGTGTGCATTAGTGTGTGTGTGTGTTAGTGCGTGTGAGTCCGTGCGTGTGAGTGTGAGTGCGTGTGAGTGTGTGTGTGCGTTAATGTGTGTAAGTCTGCATGCGTGTGCATGTGCGTGAGAGTCCGCATGTGCAGATGTGTGTGATTCTGCATGTGTGCGTTTAGTGTGTGAGTCTGCATGCGTGCGTGTGCGTCTGTGTATGTGCGCTAGTGTGTGAGTGCGTGTGCAGGTGCATGTGAGTGTGTACGTGTGAATCGGTGTGTGTGTGTTAGTGTGTGAGTCTGCATGCGTGTACGTGTGAGTTGGTGTGTGTGCGTTAGTGCATGTACGGGAACATGTGTGTCTCGTGTACATGTGCTGAGCCCAGCCCACACATGTCCGTGACCAGCTGTCATCATGAACACATCTTGACCGTGGGCTGAGGGAGATGGGGAAGGAGCGAGGCAGTGAATCACGATCACACCAGCAATAAAACAGAAACCTTCACTGACAGATGTGCACTTCGTCATGCGATGTGTTAATCAATAGGAGAGTGACTGAGAGTGGACAGTGTCCATGGAGAAAGTGACCTTCCCTTCGTAAACCCTCTGCACAAAATCACAGCCTCACTCCTTCCTGCCTCTGCAACCTCCACCTGCAATCTCACCCTTACCCCACCTGCATGGACAACACCACCTGTCAAAAGTCCTTGAAAAGGCAATCCTAAACCAATTAGTGCCCTACCTGCACCAAAACACCATCCTGGAAAGTTTCCAGTCAGGTTTCAGAGCCCACCACAGCACAGAGTCTGCCTTGTTGAAGGTACACAACGACCTGCTTCTCGCCATCGACACCGGCGACTGTGCAATCCTGCTCCTTCTCGACCTCAGCGCAGCGTTCGATACAGTGGACCACACCATCCTTATTGACCGTCTCCGGTACGCGGTTGGCATTGATGGCACTGCCCTGAGCTGGTTCGCTTCGTACCTCAAAGATAGGAGTTTCGCCATCAACATAGGCAGTTATTCCTCTGCTCCAGCTAGCCTCTCCTGCGGAGTTCCACAAGGCTCAATCCTAGGCCCCATTCTCTTTTCTCTATACATGCTCCCCCTTGGCCAAATCATTCAAAGGCACGGCATTTCTTTCCACTGCTATGCCGATGACACTCAGCTTTACCTCCCCCTGAAACCCAACAACCAGTCAAATTTAAACAGCCTCTCACACTGCCTTGAGGACATAAAATGTTGGATGGCACAGAACTTCCTCCAATTAAATGAGAGCAAGTCTGAGGTCATCCTATTCGGCCCCCCCGACTCCATCAAATTGATAACAGGCAGTCTTGGAAGCCTATCCTGCCTAGTCAAACCGCATGTCAAAAACCTCGGCATGATATTTGACTCTGCATTAAAATTTGATAAGCAAGTCAACGCTGTGGTAAAAGCCAGCTTCTTCCAACTTCGAACCATAGCTAAAATCAAACCTTTCCTCAAATTCGACGACACAGAAAAAATCATTCACGCTTTCATTTCCTCCCGCCTAGACTACTGCAACTCCCTATACACTGGGATCAGCCAATCTTCCCTGTCCCGCCTGCAACTGGTCCAAAACGCCGCAGCGAGACTCCTGACGGGTACCCGTAAAAGGGACCACATCACCCCGATTCTGGCCTCTCTCCACTGGCTCCCTGTACGGTACAGAATCAACTTCAAGCTCCTCCTATTCACGTATAAAGCCCTAAATGGACACTCCCCCCCCCTACATCAAAAATCTTCTAACCCCCCTCTCTAACTCCAGGTCCCTCAGATCGGCCGACTTGGGGCTATTCACTATCCCACGGTCTAGGCTTAAACTCAGGGGTGACCGCGCTTTTGCGGTTGCAGCTCCTAGACTGTGGAACAGCATCCCTCTCCCGATCAGAACTGCCCCCTCCATCGACTCCTTTAAGTCCAGGCTCAAAACATATTTCTACTCCCTAGCGTTTGAGGCTCATTGAGGAGGCGCTGTGAACTGTTTGAGTGCTACTGTATGTTTTCATTTTTTTTTCTATTGGAACCTAATCAAATGTACAGCACTTTGGTCAACGTGGGTTGTTTTTAAATGTGCTATACAAATAAAATTGACTTGACTTGACTTGACCTGCAATCTCACCCACACCCACCTGCACGGATAGGCTTTCAGACAGGCACATGGATATGCTGGGAATGGAGGGCTGTGGATCACGTGCCGGCAGAGGAGATTAGTTTAACTTGGCATCATGTTCACACAGACATTGTGGGCCGAAGGACCTGTTTCTGTGCTGTACTGTTCTATGTTCTATGTGTGTTCCATGTTATATATTCCATGTTCTATGCTCCATGCTCCATGTTCTATGCTCCATGTTCTATGCTCCATGTTCTATGCTCCATGTTCTATGCTCCATGTTCCATGTTCTATGCTCCATGTTCTATGCTCCATGTTCCTTGTTCCATCCCCAGTTTGGTCTTCAATGACTGTGTTAAAGACTGAACATGGAGTTAGCAGGATGGTGAGATGGGTTTGCATTTGCAGTTGCGAAGGCATGGCTCTGATCCACAAGGGTCTTCTAACTGGGTGAACAATGTGTCAACCTGGAATAGACCAAGGTTCCAGACCAGGTGATGCCTCCACAACCCTTCACCTGCCTGATCAAACGCAAGGGTGGAGTTGCTGCCTCCCAGCGCCAGAGATCCGGGTTCGATCATGATCTCGGGTGCTGTCTGTGTGGAGTTTGCACGTTCTCCCCGTGACTATGTGGGTTTCTTCCGGATACTCTGGTTTCCTCCCACATTCCAAAGACTTGTAGATTAATTACCCTCTGTAAAAAAAAAGTCCTTAATATGCAGGGAGTGAATGAGAAAGTAGGATAACATAGAACTAGTGTGACTGATGGTCGTCGTGGACTCGCTGGGCTGAAGGGCCAGTTTCTGTGCCATAGCTCTGAGAAAAAGAGGTGAATATCTAACAAACAGTGGGTTCAAGGAGGTCAGAGGTGACCTAATCATCTGGGGTTGCTACAAATTCAGTTTGTCAGGTGTAAATATCACAATGATGTGCCAGTGATGTGTAGAGAAAAAAACTGCAGATGCTGGTTTAAATCAAAGGTAGACACAAAATGCTGGAGTAACTCAGCGGGTCAGGCAGCATCTCTGGAGAGAAGGAATGGGTGACGTTTCAGGTGGAGACCAGTCTGAAGAAGGGTCTCGACCTGAAACGGCACCAATTCCTTCTCTCCAGAGATGCTGCCTGACCCGCTGAGTTACTCCAGCATTTTGTACCCAGCAGTGATGTGATGCTGCCTGACCCGCTGAGTTACTCCAGCAGTGATGTGTGAGCAGGTTCATTTCTGCATTTAGTTTAGAGATACAACGTGGAAACAGGCCCTTCGGCCCACCGGGTCCACACCGCCCACCCACCGGGTCCACACCGCCCACCCACCGGGTCCACACCGCCCACCCACCGGGTCCACACCGCCCCCCCACCGGGTCCACACCGCCCACCCACTGGGTCCACACCGCCCACCCACCGGGTCCACACCGCCCACCGTGTCCACACCGCCCACCGGGTCCACACCGCCCAGCGATTCCGGCATATTAACACTATCCTATACCCACTAGGGACAATTTTTACATTTACACAGCCAATTAACCTACAAACCTGTACTTTGGAGTGTGGGAGGAAACCGAAGATCTCGGAGAAAACCCACGCAGGTCACGGGGAGAACGTACAAACTCCGTACAGACAGCACCCGTAGTCAGGATCGAACCCAGGTCTCCGGCGCTGCATTCACTGTAAGGCAGCAACTCTACCGCTGCGCCACCGTGCTACTTTGTGAGAGTCATCATGCTCTGGGGAGCTCACCACTTCTCTGAGGGTTTTTACATCACTGGTGACCATCTGAGACCCGACCAAGCACGCTGGTGAGTTGGCAGCCCCATCTCCCTCTCTGGACGACATTACCACAAATTCAACACAACGGCAGATTCATGCAGCAAATTCCAGATTTATTTAATTATTTGAATATAGATTCCCGGTTGCCGTGGTGAGATTTGAACTCTTAGCCCAGGCATTCATGAACTAAAACAGTGGATTAACCACAATGCTGTGGTATCTCTAGGGGTTAACAAATCTTTCAGATCTGAAATCTTCTCTTCACAATGTTTAACCTTAAAAAATAATTTACTGTTTTGATTTTATGGGAGTTTGTACGTGGAATTTAAGGTCACTTGTATTTATTTTTAATACTCACTTTATATGTGAAGATTATGGATGCTGAAGACACCGAGGTGAGCTGAGGGGAGATGTTGGTGAACAAAGTGATATGTGGCTTGTCAGGCCTTGTTTGAAAACTGCTTCAAAAGAACCTGATACGGAGAAGAAAATGTTTGTTTAAGGAGATGTGATTATGAGATTTCTCATCGTTCTCAGGCTCACGGTGAATTACTTATTGAATTGTTTATGAAAGAGTACAGACCAAAACATGCTTAGAACTCTGCATGCAAAGCAAATCTCTAAACGGACATTTAAACCCACAAAGCAGTGGTCGCAAACATTACTTTCAGGCAACTCTCTTTAACCAAGTTGTTTAACTAATAATAATCATTATAAATCTACTTGTAAGTTCACTTAAATGATCAGTGATACTTTAGTGTCACGTGTACAATCCATGTCTTGCTTACAATCTGGTCATTACAGATAGGCAGCATCATAGATAAGTACAAAAGTGCCACGATTGTAGTGTGACTTCACAGCGGCAGTACATACATAAAGGGTCACCACGTTTCTGCCACCAACTTGTACCCTTCAAGTTTCAAAGTTCTCAATAGTACAGAGTCTTATCCTGGCCTTAAAGGCCCGTTGCCCATCACTGTGAGGCAGCAGCTCTACCCGCTGCGCCACCATGTCGCCCAGTGAGAAGAGGAACATAGTTAACGTTTCAGACTGAGGACACTTTGAGAGGACATTGGATGAATGGCCCAGCCTTGGTGACATTAACCAGAATGGCCGCTCAATACAGAATCATGTTGGGGAGGTAGGAGGTAGGACAGGGCTGGCATTGTCACCTTTCCATCCACATCTTCTGTTCAAAGGCTGAGGGGCACCCTGAAGTGTTTCGGGCCGAGAGCCCTCTTCAGGATGACTATCCTAGGGGGGAGAATGCTGGACGAGGGGTGGGGCAAGAATGGTTCCAACCCATATCACGCTAGAAACCCAAGTTTACAAATTGATCTCCACATATGGCAGCTCATTGGGTTTGCCCAGTCTTCACTGAGAATAAAGTCTCCAGGACTGTTCGGCCCCACATTTCCTGATTCGCGCACTGCCCTGCGCATGTTGTCGACATCCTCCTCTGTCACTCTGTCGGCCGTGTCCGGTCATCACGCTCATCCCGGCCTCTGGGGGACCTCCACCGGTGCCCGATCCAGGTGAGCCCCAGGCTGCTGCATGGCCTCCAGTGGCCTACTCCCACTCCACCCCCCCACCTCGAACCACGGGCACATCATCCCCTCAACTCCCACACCCAGCACTCAGCCTCTGTGACCCCAGCCCCTCTCTACCCCGGCCCCTCTCTCCCCCAGCCCCTCTCTCCCCCAGCCCCTCTCTCCCCCAGACCCTCTCTCCCCAGATCCTCTCCCCAGACCCTCTCTCCCCCAGACCCTCCCCCAGCCCCTCTCTCCCCCAGCCCCTCTCTCCCCAGCCCCCCTCTCCCCCAGCCCCTCTCTCCCCAGCCGCCCTCTCCACCAACCCCTCTCTCCCCCAGACCCTCTCTCCCCCAGCCCCTCTCTCCCCCAGCCCCTCTCTCCCCCAGCCCCTCTCTCCCCAGCCCCCCTCTCCCCCAGCCCCTCTCTCCCCCCGGCCCCTCTCTCCCCCAGCCCCTCTCCCCCAGCCCCTCTCTCCCCCCAGCCCCTCTCTCCCCCAGCCCCTCTCTCCCCAGCCCCCCTCTCCCCCAGCCCCTCTCTCCCCCCAGCCCCTCTCTCCCCAGCCCCCCTCTCCACCAACCCCTCTCTCCCCCAGCCCCCCTCTCCCCCAGCCCCTCTCTCCCCCAGCCCCTCTCTCCCCCAACCCCTCTCTCCCCCAGCCCCCCTCTCCCCAGCCCCTCTCTCCCCCAGCCCCTCTCTCCCCAGACCCTCCCCCAGCCCCTCTCTCCCCCAGCCCCTCTCTCCCCCAGCCCCTCTCTCCCCCAGCCCCTCTCTACCCAGACCCTCCCCCAGCCCCCCTCTCCCCCAGCCCCTCTCTACCCAGAGCCTCTCCCCTGTTTGTGCTATTTATGGGTTCATTGCTGTTATTGGCCAATTATTATTTCGCCATTGTAACGTTACAATGCTTCATTTCCCCAGCAACCATCTCTTGTCCACAATCTTCATCCCTTTCTTTATTACCATGATTTCCTCTCCTTTTTCATTTTGCTGTTTTCTTCTCAGAGTTATGTGTCTTGGAAATTTAATTTCAGATGAAATTCTGAAATGTCTGTTACCTCTTTATGCCATAGTTCTGGCTGTTGTCTGCACCCAGCCTGATGTTTCATCTTTCTTTTCCTGGCCCCCTGTTTGCACTAATTGAAGGTTCCGTCATCTGCTCGTGGGCTCTGTCCATTCCTGAGAAAATCTAACTATCTGCACCTATTTTTGGGGGAATAATTTATCCAATTTAGTTTCTTCAATTCCTAAAATGTGAAGCTGCATGATTGTCTTCCCTGCCTGAGATTCCTTCCTCCCCACCGCCCACACCCGGACTCGAGCTAAAGCCCGCAGTGAGTGACACAGAGAACTTTAATCCCAGGGTTAACAAGTTCTGGTCAGTAATGCTGAGCTAACCAATTCTAGCTGGTTACCTATTGATCTATCAGGCTAATACCTGGTTGTTTACATTGTAAATATAATTACTAAACTAAGACAAGCTGAACGTCTGTGGAGTTTACCCCAGAACCCTGGCCAATATCTGTTCATGGCAACAGCACTAAGTATCAGATCACATGGTCAATTTCAAATAGTTCTTTGTTTAGGATAATTTGTCCAAATTAACCCTTATGCTGTTAACTGCAGCTCTAATTATCCTGCAGAAGTTAAAATGAAATAGGAGTTCAGGTGATGGGAAATGTTGAACGATAAAGAGAAAGGGCTATTTGATCTGTGTGTTACTGGATGAGAAGGAACCAACACAACTGTAATCTGTTGTAGCAGATACTGTACAGTCATCGAAGGGAAATGGTAACAAATCATAATTAACGGCTTGTTATCTGGGTCAAGCATTCACCATAAAAAACGAAGTAAAGTCACAAACAGAGATAACTGGAAATGACCTAATGCCCATTAAAGTGATGTGGTTGCTGAGAACGGAATATTCCAGAAAACGTGATGTTTCACAAAGATAGGCGGAATGAAAAACTAGTGTAGATCTGGTACTGAACGGTGGGTGACAGCATGGGGGATGGAAACAGGCCCTTCGGCCCATCGAGTCTACGCAGACCATTGATCACCCATTCAGATTACTTCCATGTTATCACTTTCTCATCTACTCCGTACACAACAGGGGACATTTACAGAGGAAATTAATCAACAAACTTGCACATCTTTGGGATGTGGGAGGAAATAATATTTATGTGCTCTTACAATGACATGCAGGGAACAAAGGCATGGCTATTTTAGACAGTCATGTTTAATGACAGCATTAATTAATAAGGTATCACAAAATGCTGGAGTAACTCAGCAGGTCAGGCAGCATCTAGGAGGGAAGGAATGAGTCCCCCTTGTCCCCAACTTCCACCCCATTCAGCTGTTGCATATAATCCTCCAACATTTTCGCCATCTCCAATGGGATCTTAAACTGTGACCCCTGGTTCTGGACTCCCCCAACATCGGGAACATTTTTCCTGCATCTAGCCTGTCCAGTCCTCTAAGGATTTTATATGTTTCTATAAGATCTCCTCTCATCCTTCTAAATTCCAGCGAATACAAGCTCAGTCGACCCATTTTTTCATCATACGTCAGCCCCGCCATTCAGGGAATGAACCTGGTGAACCTACGCTGCACGCCCTCAATAGCAAGAATGTCCTTCCTCAAATTAGGAGACCAAAACTGCACACAATGTTCCAGGTGCAGTCTCACCAGGGCCCTGTACAACTGCAGAAGGACCTCCTTGCTCCTAAACTCAAATCCTCATGCAATGATAACACTCTGCCCAAAAATATCATGAGAAAGATTACTTAATACATTTGCTTCTATTTAGATTGGTGGTAGTATCACAAGGATTTCATTTCTCGGCCCTGTTATTAAACTCCACAATCTCGGCCATTGCCAATTGTGGCTCCACATGAATTGATTTTGTGGTCACATTGTTGAATAACGTCCAGAGTATGTGATTGTCTCAGGTTGTCTGATTCATGTACTATCATTAAATCACAAGTTCGTCCTTTTCAATATTGGTCACAATGCTGTGGTGCATTCAATATCCAGAGAGAGCCAATATCTCCTGTCTGACTCAGGTATATGTTCTGCCAAGGTGAAGTCAGGGTCAGATAACTTGTCTGCTTGCATTTAGGAAGCCACCTCACACCAGATCATGTTCCCCAGCACCTTTTCCCCACACTGGGCCTGTTCTTCATCAAGCTCTTGAAGGAAGACCTGGAATTGAATGGAACCCAGCGAGAGCTAGAGAGTTGTAGACTCACACAGCACGGAAACAGGCCCTTCAGCCCAACTTGTCCATGCCGACCAACGTGTCCCATCTACACTGGTCCCACTAGCCTGCGTTTGTCCCATATCCCTCTAAACCTGTCCTATCCATCTGTACCTGTCTAAATGCTTGTTAAATGTTGTGGTAGTCTCTGCCTCAACTACCTCCTCCAGCAGCGTGTTCCATTACCCTCACCCACCACCCTTTGTGTAAAAAAATGTTACCCCTCACCTTTCCCCTCACACTTTAAAACTATGTCCTCTGGTTCTCGATTCCACTACTCTGAGCAAAAGACTTCTTTGCAGTAAGGATGATGCATTTTTACACTAGTATTGTGGTTATTAATTAAAAAAAAAAAATTCTCATATATCATTGGTGTTCATTATGTTTACCGGCCTGTAAGAATTGTAACGTTGTGTTGCCGTTTCATACGACAATGAAGCCCCCTTTTGTCTCCTGACTGTGAAGTGGTGCAGTGCAGCATGGTGGAGGAATGGTCATTGGGTGCAATGTGAGGCAGCAACCAAGTTCATGATTTCAGGGAGGCATTTGGGCTGCACATTGTAGCGTGTGCCATGCTTATTTTTCAGGCCCCTGGATACACTCCCCGACTTACATACACTCACACTTACGTAAACTCACACTCATGTAAACTCACACTCATGTAAACTCACACTTACATAGACTCACACTCACATAGTCAATTCTGAACTCAGGGCTGGGGTTTAGACCATGTTTCCCAGGCAGGATCATCGTGCAGGATGGTGGGAGAAACATGCCCTGTTCCTCCTCCATTTCTTCATCCTCCAACACCTCGCAGTTCTGTGCAGTCAGAAACAACCAAGTCCCCACTAGTCAATAGCACGTGGCCAATCTAATCTTGGCCTCCACACCATTCTCCGACCTCTTCTCTTACTTTGGTCCACACTTGTAGTTTAAATATTTATCAATCTCTACTCCAAATCTATTCAATAATTTTGCCACCTCATCTCCCTGGGATATAGAACCCTTAGAGTTCACAACCCTGTGATGGAAAAGATAAACCCCTCTCGATCCCTTGTTCTCTGAGTGATCCCTCTGTAGCTAACCTCTGTAGCTAACCTCTGTAGCTAACCTCTGTAGCTAACCTCTGTAGCTAACCTCTGTAGCTAACCTCTGTAGCTAACCTCTGTAGCTAACCTCTGTAGCTAACCTCTGTAGCTAACCTCTGTAGCTAACCTCTGCGTAATTCCTGCTGGTGCAATAGGTTTGTCTTTCATTCCTTCCAAACTGCTTTGGATGGGGCCCCGAGCTGCTGAACTTTCCTTCACCGCCAGCCCCTTCATCCCAGGCACTCTCTATACTGCCTCCAATGAAAATATATCATTCCTTAAATTTGAGACCAAACTGTGTAGCACACCAGATGTAGCCCACTAAACACTCTAAAGTTGCATAAAATTGACCTACTTTTGTCCTGCATACCCTTTGCAATAAAGGCCAACATTCCATTGTACCTAACTGCTCTCCTTTAGTGATTCATGTTTCCACATTATATTCTATTTGCCAACCTTCGGTTTGATTGTAGGCCAAGGTGCCCATTGCTGTGCTGTACAGGTCGAATCATTTAACCAAACCGTGTTCCATTGTAGGCTTAAGATCGACACAAAATGCTGGAGTAACTCAGTGGGACAGGCAGCATCTCTGGAGAGAAGGCTTGTTGTAATCTCCTTACCACTTGCTCGCCCGCCCATTCCTGCCCTGTCCGTACGCTCATCTCCTTTGTCTGAGTCAGTCAGAGTTGGTTGATAGTTGAGGACCTAGCACTGATCCCTACACCACAAACCACCAGAGTGTCGTCCCACACACACATGTACATTCCGTGTTGTACCGCACACAAACATGTACATTCCGTGTTTCCCCCGCACACAGGCGTGTCCATTCTGTGTTGCCCATGCACAGGCGTGTACATTCTGTGTGTGTGCGAGTGTGCATGTGTGTGTCTGTGTGCTTATGCGTGTGTGTGTCTGCGTGTGCATGCACACGCCATGACATGGGTGACAGGGATTACAGGTCTTAAGCAAAATGGAACTGCGACTAGGGTGGAGAATTACTGATCGTTCTGGGTTTAACATCACGAGGATAAGCTGCTGAGTGACAGGCTAGGCGTCATTGCTCACCCTGCCCGTGAGCTGCCTGTTGACATCAGGCCTGGCTGGGATGAGATGTTGGCCATCTGTCCAAACATTGCAGCATCATGCCTCCTCACCGCCATGGTCACATCAACTGGGCTACTGACTCATTACAACACTGCCCAGAACCAAGAAACCTTTCCAATTCCTGCTGTAAATCAAGAGGGTAAATGAAGGGAACCTTGTTAACCCCTTGATTGCCGATTTTTGAATGAAGGACTTGCGGATGGAATCATGAGAGGCAGCAGATGACTAATCAGGATGACCTATATCTCTAACCAACACAGTCGGGGAGTGTGTTTGAATGCCACAACCTCACTATCCATCACAACCTCACTATCCAGCACTTATCTTCAATGTAGATCCAAGGAAGAGGAAAAGGAATGAAGAACC
The DNA here is from genome assembly GCF_053455715.1 of Rhinoraja longicauda. NCBI lineage: Eukaryota > Metazoa > Chordata > Chondrichthyes > Rajiformes > Arhynchobatidae > Rhinoraja > Rhinoraja longicauda. The sequence continues at coordinate 30,307,719 of NC_135982.1, read as the reverse complement.
AAAAGAAGGGGGAGGAAGGTAAAGGAACTGAACGTTTCCCCCAATTTATCCGTGAATATTTCCAACAAGCAGCTAGAACTGCTGGTCCTACAGTGTCCATCTTTCACATTAACAGGTGCAGGTGTCAGGGGTTATGGGGAGAAGGCAGGAGAATGGGGTTGTGTGGGAAAGATAGATCAGACATGATTGAATGGCGGAGTAGACTTGATGGGCCGAATGGCCTAATTCTGCTCATAGAACTTATTAACTTATGAACTCACATGTTTCATAAAGTCTGAAAGGTTCTACTTTTTGCCCATAACGACTAGGAAATAAAGAGTCAGTCCGGCCTCACAAGAGTCTTTAAGATGTTCCATATAGTTGTGAATGAAGGGGAGCCAGTGCGGGCGATGTCGTTGGATTTCCTGAAGACACTGGATCAAGTGCCACGTTAAAAGATATTCAAGAAAATAAAAGGCATGGATTAGGAGGGGTCACGTTGGGCAGAGGGCAGCTGGCAGATGAAGTTGGGTTTGCTGGAGAATGGGTAAATACCCAGAGGCCAGTGTAAGTTTCCACATCAAGTCGGCAGAGTGACGCTATGAATGGAATATTTTCCCTCGACACTGTCAACAAGTTTCAAGCACTGACGGATTATGGGGTGTAATATAATTACTGCTCCAGTGAAACACGGATGTAGACTCCGGCCGCAGCAGAAGCCATCGTACCCTCCCCTCATCTTCATTTGCCTACACATTATACACTCTGTGGCCTGACTGGTGCAGAAAGAGGAGAGACGGTGTAAGAAAGAGTAATGCACTTGGATCCATTTCATATCATGTCTCTTGGGTTGCCCAGTTTCCATTAAATAACCACAGAAGTGTTGACTATCTCAGAGGCGTTGGCTCCTGTCCTCAGCTTCTCCCATGAATGTGCTTGAGGTTTGAGTGAAGTATGATGTCTAAAAGGACCACTGAGGCAGCAACATCATCTCCTCTTTACCTCCACCCTAACTATGTCCATCAACTGAAGCGTGGCATTGCCAAGGCAACTAAGAACTTTGGTGCATATTTTCAGACTACCTTGAGGAGGCAGAATCTTCTTAAGCTTCTAAGTATTAAAAACAAAATCTAACAAAGATTCTGGCATGAGGAACTGCAGATGCTGTACCTTGGAACATTGGTTTTATGCTGTCCAGAATCAGCAAAGCACAAGGCTTGTCCATTCCCTCTACAGATGCTGCCTGGACGCTGAGTTACTCCAGCACTTTGTGCTTTGCTGCAGATTCTTGCATTGCAGTTCCTTGTATCTGCTGTGTGCCTAGAAGCTTTGTTGGCTTTTGTTTAAATCCGTGGAAGGTTCAGGAAGGCCGCTGTTCCTACAGCTCTCATTTATGTTTCAAACCTGAATCTTTAGAATACATTTTTCCCAAATGGGTCATCTGTCAACATTATTCTGTGTCATAATGTAATAATAATAATAATAATAATCCATTTATTTTATATAGCGCCTTATCACATGCTCAAAGCGCTTTACAAAAACAATTAACATAGAAACAAACAGACAAACTATCCTTACGGAAAAGCGGCGAATACACAACGCCAGCGTCCTCTCACGTCAGGGTCCGGCAGTAGACATTAAAAAGCACAAGACACACAGATGTAATAAATGAACTGCAGGCGCTGGGTTTACACCAAAGATAGACACAAAATGCTGGAGTTACTCATCTCTGGAGAAAACAGACAGTGAAAGTTTCGGGTCGGGACCCTTCTTTAGACTGCTAATGTTCTCTAATGACGTAGATAGCAGTTCAGGACCAGTCTCACCAATCCTTCGCCCATTAGTGAACAGGTCTAATGCATAACGTCAGATTGCTGGCATTATGATCTGATCTCCCACATTTACTGTCCAAACGAGTACACTGGCCATTGGTGTGTTGTGGGGCAGGACTGTTCTGTCAGCAGCAGAGAAGAGACTCCTATTGCCAACTGACAGAGATACTCTGGAGTCTGAAGGCAGCTGGTGTATGAGGCCAATTTCTAACTCACCACTAGAACTTAGCAAGGAACCAAAGTCGATATCATAAATGTGCAGGAAGAAGTGCAGTGGAATCACAGAAAGATCATTTGTTAATGTTGTGAGGAGAGAGAAAGGGGGAATGTTGTGAGGGATGATGCATGTTGTCAGAGTGTTGGAGTGGGGGAGAATGGATTAAAATCCTGCTGCTGCTACTGGAACTGCCGTCTCATCACAAGCAAAGCTGAATATTTCATCAACTGGGATTTTGGACTAAGCCCGACTTTAAATGGGATTTAATTTTAAATAACATCCACTGTAATAGGATTGGAAATGTCTCTGTTATCCACACTCCCTGCCAAGGTAAAGCAGCAAGCCATGAGGTAGCTTCAGGGAGGTAGAGAGCTGCTTTATAGTTCCTGACTTGCAAAGCAAAACAAAGTCAGATACAAGAGGATTCTGAAGGATAAGATATATATATGCATATGGATAAACAGAGACTGATTAAGTGTGGTTTTGTACGTGGAAGATCACGACTAACAAATCTGATTGAGTTTTTTGAAGAAGTAACCAGAAGGTTGATGAGGCCAGAGCCGTAGATGTTGTCGATGTGGACTACAGCAAGGCTTGAGATAGAGTTCGACATGGTGGGCTGCTCTGGAAGGTTAGATTGCACAGGAACCAGGGAGAGCTAGCCGATGATAGAGAGTTGCCTTCATGATATGAAGCAGAGGATGATTGTGAAAGGTTGTTTTTAATTCTGGAGGCCTGTGCCTTAGGGATCAGTGCTGGGCACATTGCTGTTTGTGGTTGATATCAATGATTTGGATGAGAATGTAGAGGCATGATTCAGTTTGCAGATTACACTAAAGTGGATGGTATTGTACATATCAAAAATTACAGCGGGATCTTGATTAGTTGGGCAGGTGGGCTGTGGAATAGTTAATACAGATAAGTGCAAGGTGTTTCATTTTGGGAAGTCAAACCAGGGCAGAACCTTCACTGAACAGCAGGGCTCTGGGGAGTGTTGTAGAGTAGAGGGGTCTAGGAGTGAATGGCAGGGCCATGGGGAGTGTTGTAGAGTAGAGGGGTCTAAGAGTGAATGGCAGGGTCATGGGGAGTGTTGTAGAGCAGATGGATCTTGGAGTGTATGGCGCATAGTTCCAGAAAGTGATGTGACAGGTAGATAGGCTGGTCAAGAAGGCTTTTGGTACATTGGCCTTCATCAGTCAGGGTGTGGAGTATAGAAGTTGGGATGTTATGTTCCAGTTGTACAAGACGTTGGTGAGGCCGCATTTGGAGTATTGTGTTCAGTTTTGGTCATCCTGCTATTGGAAGGATGTGGTTAAGTTGGAAAGTATGCAGAGCAGATTCATGAAGATGTTGCCAGGACTCGAGGGCCTGAGCTATAGGGAATGGTTGGGCAGGCTAGGACATTATTCATTGTAATACAGGAGGCTGAGGGGTGAACTTATAGAGGTGTACAAGGTCATGAGGGGAAGTATTGAATCCGGAGTAGGGGAACAAGGACCAGAGGACACAGGTTAAGGTGAGAGAGGAAAGATTTAATAGGAACCTGAGGGGCAACTTTTCAACACAGAGGGTGGTGGGTGTATGGAGCAAGCTGGCAGAGGAGCTCGTTGGGGCAGGGACTGTCACAACATTTAAAAGACATTTAGACAGGAACAAAGAGGTTTAGAGGGATATGGTCCAAACACAGGCAAGTTGGGCCGAAGGGCCTGCTTCCGTGCTGCATGACTATGACTTTAGAAGTGCCATTTCCACATGGTGATGCTGATTTTAACTCCTGAACAATATTTATTAATTTTTGATTTGAAATATCAAACTCTCTTAAGATCTGTCCTGGACCCAGCACATTGATGCGATCATAACGGCAGTCAGTCAACGCCTCTTCCTCCTTGGAACATCAAGGAGATTGTGTATGTCGATGAATACTCTCTTGAACTTCTCCAGGTGTACAGTCGAGAGCTTACTGACCGGTCCCATCATGGTCCCTGCGTGGCCACATGGCCACACTGACCGGTCCCATCAATGTCCCTGCATGGTCACATGGCCACACTGACCGGTCCCATCATGGTCCCTGCATGGCCACATGGCCACACTGACCGGTCCCATCAATGTCTCTGCATGGCCACACTGACCGGTCCCATCAATGTCCCTGCATGGCCACATGGCCACACTCTGACCGGTCCCATCAATGTCCCTGCATGGCCACACTGACCAGTCCCATCAATGTCCCTGCATGGCCACATGGCCACACTCTGACCGGTCCCATCAATATCCCTGCATGGCCACATGGCCACACTGACTGGTCCCATCAATGTCCCTGCATGGCCACACTGACTGGTCCCATCAATGTCCCTGCATGGCCACATGGCCACACTGACTGGTCCCATCAATGTCCCTGCATGGCCACATGGCCACACTGACCGGTCCCATCATGGTCCCTGCGTGGCCACACTGACCGGTCCCATCAATGTCCCTGCATGGCCACACTGACTGGTCCCATCAATGTCCCTGCATGGCCACATGGCCACACTGACTGGTCCCATCAATGTCCCTGCATGGCCACATGGCCACACTGATCGGTCCCATCATGGTCCCTGCGTGGCCACACTGACCGGTCCCATCAATGTCTCTGCATGGCCACATGGCCACACTGACCGGTCCCATCAATGTCCCTGCATGGCCACACTGACTGGTCCCATCAATGTCCCTGCATGGCCACATGGCCACAATCTGACCGGTCCCATCAATGTCCCTGCATGGCCACACTGACCGGTCCCATCATGGTCCCTGCGTGGCCACATGCCACACTGACCGGTCCCATCAATGTCCCTGCATGGCCACATGGCCACACTGACCGGTCCCATCAATGTCCCTGCATGGCCACATGGCCACACTCTGACCGGTCCCATCAATGTCCCTGCATGGCCACACTGACCGGTCCCATCAATGTCCCTGCATGGCCACACTGACTGGTCCCATCAATGTCCCTGCATGGCCACATGGCCACACTCTGACCGGTCCCATCAATGTCCCTGCATGGCCACACTGACTGGTCCCATCAATGGCCCTGCATGGCCACATGGCCACACTCTGACCGGTCCCATCAATGTCCCTGCATGGCCACACTGACCGGTCCCATCATGGTCCCTGCGTGGCCACATGCCACACTGACCGGTCCCATCAATGTCCCTGCATGGCCACACTGACTGGTCCCATTAATGTCCCTGCATGGCCACACTGACCAGTCCCATCAATGTCCCTGCGTGGCCACATGCCACACTGACCGGTCCCATCAATGTCCCTGCATGGCCACACTGACCGGTCCCATCATGGTCCCTGCGTGGCCACATGCCACACTGACCGGTCCCATCAATGTCCCTGCATGGCCACACTGACTGGTCCCATTAATGTCCCTGCATGGCCACACTGACCAGTCCCATCAATGTCCCTGCATGGCCACACTGACCAGTCCCATTAATGTCCCTACTAAATGAAACTCAAACAGGTACATGGATAGAAAGGTTTAGAGGGACATGGGAGAAACTGGGCAAATGGGACTAGTATAGATGGGACACCTTGGCTGGCATGGACGTGTTGGGCTGAAGGGCCTGTTTCTGTGCTGTGTGACTCTGACTCCTCAGGCAATGTCCAATTACCACCTTTTTGTTCAAACTTCTTGCTCTGAGTTCACGTTCCTGGCAATGCTCCCCCTTCCTCCCCCCTCCCCTCTCTGTAACCGTAGTCAGTGCCTTGGCTGAATGTGAGGAGAGGCATGAGATGAAGAACAAGCCACACATAGATCAGGTTGATTCAGCGAGGCAAAGGGCCAAGTACCAGATAGCCAGAAACATCCAGCCTTATTTATTTCCTAGTCACTTCAGATGGGAGTGAGAGAAGGCTGATAGGATTTGCGATTAGACACTTGGCAGTCAGCCCTTGCATAAGTGGGGTGAAGCCTCAGTCATGTGTGAGAGTGGAAAGCTGGAATGGAGCTAGTCGCAGCTGTGAGCCCATCACTTCCTCAAGCCTCACGGCACATCTGTGGAGACATCTCAAGGTACAAAAATAAAAGGGATTTCACGAGCTGACAGCAATTGTCATGTGCGTTAAGGCAGAGCCATTAATCAATGATGTGCAACAGAACACAGACTTTACATGAACACCGATCGCTCATCACTGCTAAATAATTTATGGGGTGGAATGTCTGAAGAAAAGTTTAGAAAAAACCTGCCTTTATACAGCGAAGGAGGTCCCAAACCTGCCTTTATACAGCGAAGGAGGTCCCAAACCTGCCTTTATACAGCGAAGGAGGTCCCAAACCTGCCTTTATACAGCGAAGGAGGTCCCAAACCTGCCTTTATACAGCGAAGGAGGTCCCAAACCTGCCTTTATACAGCGAAGGAGGTCCCAAACCTGCCTTTATACAGCGAAGGAGGTCCCAAACCTGCCTTTATACAGCGAAGGAGGTCCCAAACCTGCCTTTATACAGCGAAGGAGGTCCCAAACCACTTTGCAGCCAATAAAGTTCTTTTAAAGTGCAGTGACTGTTGTAACTAGGAATGTAATGATAGGCAGGGATGTCCCTTGCCTTCCTCGCCTTGGAGCAGCCAGCTGTCTGCAGCAAGGTGTTAGACTCAGGTTAAAGCCCTCTCACACATAGACTGCTCTAGCAGTAGCAGACCCCCTCTCACCCACAGACAGACTCCTCGCTATCTCCCCCACAGACCCCCCTCTCTCCCACAGACCCCCCTCCCACACAGACCCCCCCTCTCCCCCACAGACCCCCCCTCCCCCACAGACCCCCCTCTCTCCCACAGACCCCCCTCCCACACAGACCCCCCTCTCTCCCACAGACCCCCCTCTCTCCCACAGACCCCCCTCCCACACAGACCCCCCCCCTCTCCCCCACAGACCCCCCTCTCTCCCACAGACCCCCTCCCACACAGACCCCCCCTCTCCCCCACAGACCTCCCCTCTCCCCCACAGACCCCCCCCTCCCCCACAGACCTCCCCTCTCCCCCACAGACCCCCCCTCTCCCACACAGACCCCCCCTCCCCCACAGACCCCCCTCTCCCCCACAGACCTCCCCTCTCCCCCACAGACCCCCCCTCTCCCCCACAGACCCCCCTCTCTCCCACAGACCCCCCCTCCCCCCACAGACCCCCCCTCTCCCCACAGACCCCCCCTCCCCCCACAGACCCCCCTCTCCCCCACACACAGACCCCCCTCCCCCCCACAGACCCACCCTCCCCCCCACAGACCCCCTCTCCCCCACACACAGACCCCCCCTCTCCCCCACACACAGACCCCCCTCCCCCCACAGACCCCCCCTCTCCCCCACAGAGCCCCCTCCCCCCCACAGACCCCCCTCCCCCCCACAGACCCCCCCTCTCCCCCACACACAGACCCCCCTCCCCCCACAGACCCCCCCCTCTCCCCCACAGACCCCCCTCTCCCCCACAGACCCCCCTCTCTCCCACAGACCCCCCTCCCCCCCACAGACCCCTCCCTCTCACCCACAGACCCCCCCTCTCCCCCACAGACCCCCCCTCTCCCCAACACACAGACCCCCCCTCTCCCCCACACACAGACCCCCCCTCTCCCCCACAGACACCCCCTCCCCCCCACAGACCCCCCCTCTCCCCCACAGACCCCCCTCCCCCCCACAGACCCCCCTCTCCCCCACACACAGACCCCCCTCTCCCCCACACACAGACCCCCCCCTCTCCCCCACAGACCCCCCTCTCCCCCACAGACCCCCCTCCCCCCCACAGACCCCTCCCTCTCACCCACAGACCCCCCTCCTCCCACAGACCCCCCCTCTCCCCCACAGACCCCCCTCTCCCCCACAGACCCCCCTCTCCCCCACAGACCCCCCCTCTCCCCCACAGACCCCTCTCCCCCACAAACCCCCCTCTCCCCCACAGACCCCCCTCCCCCACAGACCCCCCTCTCCCCCACAGACTCCCCCACAGACCCCCTCTCCCCCACAGATTCCCCCCTCCCCCACAGACCCCCCTCTCCCCCACAGACCCCCCTCCCCCACAGACCCCGCCTCTCCCACACAAACCCCCCTCTCCCCCACAGACCCCCCCTCCCCCACAGACCCCCCTCTCCCCACAGACTCCTCTCCCCCACAGACTCCTCTCCCCCACAGACCCCCCCTCCCCCACAGACCCCCCCTCTCCCCCACAGACCCCCCCCTCCCCCACAGACCCCCCTCCCCCACAGACCCCCCCCCTCTCCCCCACAGAAGCTCTGTGCCCAGCCCAGCCCAGCCCAACCCAGGGACAGAGTGAAGGGGGCGAGTGGGGTATTGGGGTAAGATCTTCGCAACATTTCACGGTAAATGACCGAAATATCCATGGAGAAGCTGCTAATCTATTTAGTTTCCTTACAAAAATAAATCAATTTGTGCTCGCTGTGAATGTTTCTTTTGCTTCCCTTCAGTTATTGGTGGAAGGGGCTGCAAATGTTGAAGCAAACGTGTGTGAAGCCAAAGCTGGTGTCTGCACGTGTGTAACAGAATCCGACTGGCAGAGAGATGAAAGGCCACATTGACTGCCAGACGCCCTTGTATGTTGTACACTTCACGCAAGGGGAGGATTGGTGCATCAATCACACTTTGAGCAGGTAAATTATTGGAAAACAAAAGGAGTTTGTGAGTGTAAACTTTGCATTTGCTTTTTGTCGTCCTTACTCTAACATGTCTACATGTCAAAGGTAGACACAAAAGGTGGATTAACTCAGTGGGACAGGCATCATCTCTGGAGAGAAGGAATGGGCGATGTTTCGAGTCGAGACCCTTCTTCAGACTGATGTGTACATGTCGGACAGGGGATGTTTATACCACAATGTTTCAGGGTAGAGTCACATCTAACCGGCTGTCACAACCTTGTTCAGTCGTGTCACAATGTTGCCATGCTGACCGCCACATGCCCGGACAGATGCCCAGTTTGGGTTCTCCCACATCAAGGGAACGCCTGAAGGCAGCGTCTAACATCCACACATCTTCACTTGGTTCATCAAAGTCAGAAGACTGAAGATTGCACATTGTTCAAATCTATTAGCAATGACTTTGCAGATAAAGCCCCAAGCTTGCATGTACCGAGACTGAGACAACATCTAGCCCTGCGCTATGAAGTGCCAACACAGAAGTGGCAGGTGATCACCAACTCCAACAAGGGGAAGTCACATCACCTGTCCTGACACTCGGTGTGGTGACCATGGACAAGTTCCCCGCCACCAACACGCTGAACGTCACCTTTACTAAATCGCAGCAAGAACAGGTGAGAGTTGTGGCATCTTCATGCTGGCATGTTACCTCCTGACCCCCTGCCCATCGCACCATTACACCAGCGGTCAGCCAGGGATGGAAAGGCCTAGGTGACTGGATCTCCCAAAACACTCAGCATCATCAGGACTACACACTCTGCCTGGTTGCCAATGCATCCCCCTCCCTCCATCCCCCTCCCTCCATCCCCCTCCCTCCCTCCACCCCCCTCCCTCCATCCCCCTCCCTCCACCCCCTCCCTCCCTCCATCCCCCTCCCTCCACCCCCCTCCCTCCACCCCCTCCCTCCATCCCCCTCCCTCCCTCCATCCCCCTCCCTCCATCCCCCCCCTCCACCCCCCCTCCACCCCCCCTCCATCCCCCCCTCCATCCCCCCCCTCCATCCCCCTCCCTCCATCCCCCTCCCTCCACCCCCCTCCCTCCACCCCCCCTCCCTCCACCCCCTCCCTCCACCCCCCTCCCTCCACCCCCTCCCTCCACCCCCTCCCTCCACCCCCCTCCCTGCCTCCATCCCCCCCTCCCTCCACCCCCTCCCTCCCCTCCCTCCACCCACCTCCCTCCAACCCCCCCCCCTCCATCCCCCCCTCCCTCCACCCCCCTCCACCCCCTCCCTCCAACCCCCTCCCTCCACCCCCTCCCTCCACCCCCCTCCCTCCATCCCCCTCCCTCCACCCCCCTCCCTCCACCCCCCTCCCTCCACCCCCCTCCCTCCATCCCCCTCCCTCCATTACCACTGTCCCAGATGAGGCAGCAACGAGGCGCTCTGCTGGTCTCATCTTTAACCATCTCCTGACCAGCAGATGTGACCACCAAGAACCACGGGCTATTGGGTCCCAGGAACAATCCCCATTCTCCCCTCCATTACACTGTCCTGACTTGGCAGTGTTGCTGTTTCTTCATTGTCACTGGTCTGCATTAGTTCTCGGAGCAGAATGATGCCATTCGGCCCATCGTCTACTCCAACATTTAATCATGGCTGATCTATCTCTCCCTGTAACCCCTAACACCCGTACTAAGCAAGAGCCTGTTTCTGGAATGCCTGACACCCCCACACAGTGGGAGAACACTCACACAGGGATTACTGTTGTCAAAGGTCACAATGACACCAACATGATGCCAGGGAGCTGTCTGAGCCGTGCGTGTAGTGATTGTGTCAATGGTCACTTATCTCAGTCCAATCTAAGCAGCCTTTCATCAATATGCACATGAGTCAGAGTGGTGGATTCCACTTTTCTGCAGATGAGGATTACCCGAGAGGGCACTGGATGTTGGCGGAGTATTACTGGAGATGTCCTGCTGTAAATCTGCTCGATAAGCTGATGGGGGAAACACCGTTCACTGGCTTTACCTTGCACTGAACATTATTCCCTTATCATGTATGTATCTGTCCACTGTGAATGGCTCGATTGTAATCATGTGTTGTCTTTCTGTTGACTGGTTAGCACGCAACAAAAACTTTTCAATGTACACGTGACAATAAACTCGCCTGAGCCATCTGAGTTCTGTACAGAATCATCAGCAACGCTGAGACTGCTGGCTCATGAATTCACCCGGTTACAACAAGCTAAACGTGGACTGGGAAAATCTTCACAGCGAATCAAACATGCAGATGCACACGGGATTTAAAAAAATTTAAAATACCTTTCCTTTAGATTTACAGTCGTGAGCTCTTCATGTTCATGACAAAATGGAGCCATTTAAACAATGTTCCACGTCATAACTCCAGATCTTGGCCTTGGGGTTTCTGGGCAGAGATGGTCAGCCTCAATCACTTGCGTTTTATGACCCAGATACAAGACGTTACTGAGAGGTAGAGGGAGGTTGTACATGTGTGCCCTTGGTGCCAAACCTAATGGGAGAGTGGCGTAAATCATCCAGCAATTTGTGCTCATTCCACTTCACTTGATCTTCATCCCAAACCATTGGCTAATTTACACAGTGATCGTGGCAAAGCTACTCTGTCAGCACATTGTGGGTAGCGTTGACATCCATGTGTTGTTGGGTGAGGAGGGCATATTACAGACCAAGTAAACCTTGAGCATACTGACTGCACTGACATCCCTGGACAGGGGAGCCCTTCTCAATTTGGTCAGTGGCCTGATTTCAAACACCCTTTTGGACAAAGTGATTGGTGTATTATCTGTAGTTGCACAGGTCATAATCATCACTGATTTCCATACACATTCGGCTATCTTTAAAGTTTTATTTCAAAACAATATGGACACGGACAGAAAGTCTGATCACTGTGACATAATCTCTGTTGTATGAAAGGTGAATGAGGGGAAGGAAAGATCCAATGACTGAAGTGGCCAAACCACAAGTGTCATCTGTATAAATGATTTAATGCAGAGAAGGAGCTTTCAAAGGTTGGAGGTATAACTGGGCCCATGAAGGTGGAAGAAGGCTCCACCTTGGACAGTGTGATGTATACATGCAACAATATGGTAAAGCTGCTATGTGATGTATACATGCAACAATATGGTAAAGCTGCTATGTGATGTATACATGCAACAATATGGTAAAGCTGCTATGTGATGTATACATGCAACAATATGGTAAAGCTCTGCCTGTGCATTTGCTAAAATAAAGTTAAAATGGCAATCTTGTGTCCAGACGTGTGTTGTTTTGGACTCCCACTCAATGGGTGCTTTTGAGAATGATATTGAGTAGAACGTATCAGACCGGGGTGACTGGGTGAGACTGGTCCTTGATGATGCTGCTGGCCTTGCCGAGGCAGCGTGAGGTGTAGATGGAGTCAGTGGAAGGGAGGTTGGTTTGTGTGATGGTCTGGGCTGCTGGCCTTGCCGAGGCAGCGTGAGGTGTAGATGGAGTCAGTGGAAGGGAGGTTGGTTTGTGTGATGGTCTGGGCTGCGTCCACAACTCTCTGCAATTTCTTGCGCTCTTGGATGGAGCTGTTCCCAAACCAAGCTGTGATGCATCCTGATACAAAGCTCTCTATGGCACATCTGTAAAGGTTGGTGAGAGTTGTTGGGGACATTCCGGACTTCCTAAACCTTGTAAGGAAGTAGACGTGTTGGTGTTCTAGCCTCAGAGAGACAGTTCGTCAGTGCCCAATGTCAGCTGTGCCTCTCGGAAGCAACGTTCACCTGTGCAACTCTCCTGAAAACCAACCTACATTTCACTCGCTGTGTTCCAGCTTTCTCCCACCTACTACAATCAGTCTGAAGAAGGGTCCCGCCAGAACCGTGGCCATGGATGCTGCCTGACCCCCTGAGTTCCTCCAGCACTTGCACTTTGCTCTCCATTCACTAGGTGGCAGTCTATTGCATGGAAATGAAAGGCATTTAACTCGTTGCCACTTTGTCCTAGAGTTTGTTTCCACCCAAATCTCCCGTTTAAAATGTGATTCCGACCACTTAATACTTTTTCTCATGAGTATCAAACCTGTTTGTTTGGAGTTCAGGTTAGATTTCGCTGTTGCTCTGATCCCTGGCTGTGCAGGAGAGATACACTGAGCCCATAATCCACACATGTTCTCACTAATGCGTTACTGTGTCAGGATCATCTGATTGGATTTAAGTTGGGATCGATTTCATGGATCGTTTTTAATAAGACGGACAAACACTCGGTGACTCATTTTTATATCGGCGTGCCAGGGATGCCAAAGATAGCTTTGGTCTGGCCCAATCAATCAGGCAATATTGCTTCAATTAATTAATCAGAACAAGCTGGTGGTCACTTGCCCCGGACCACATACGTGTGAGATGACTCAGTGGTGATGAGACCAGTATGTGGAGCCCAGTGGGTTTGGCAGACTTGCTTGGTCTCCAACCAGTTTGTCTGAATCATGCAAGATACAATAACATCAACTAGTTGTGCTCATTAAAGTCCTATTGTCTGAGTGTGTTGCCAGAATGTATCTTGTAGATTTTAGTGCAGCGTTGAAGGTGGGGGTTAGGAGTGAGAACAAGATGCGTATCGACTGTCACACGAGTTATCTCAGTTATGTCACCATCGGGGAGTGGGATCCACGGAGCCCGTTTCCTGGAGTTTTCCATGTTTAAGATGGGACTGCTTGCATCTGGATCGTTTCACGTTTATTGCCTTTGGTCATCCAGTGGACCATTCCGTCTCATTGTGGATGGTTGTGGAGATACAACGTACCCGGTCTACAACCTGCTCTTACCAGGTGCCTGGTCCATGTACCTGCCCAGGTAACAATGACCCCCAGGATGTTGGTGGCGGGGGTTACTGCTTGCAATATCAGGGGGATATTGATATTACCGGCTGTTGGACGCGACTAATTCCTGGGCCGTTGTGGTGAAGTGCCATATGTTTATTATTAGTCCAAACCTGAAAGTTGTCCAAATCATATTACATGCGGGTTTGGGCTACATCATTGTCTGGAATTACAATCAACAACCTTCTTCTTAGAAATAACGTGTCTGAGATTGTTGCTAAAACACTCTTGTTTTCAGTTAATGCACTGAAGAAAATAGTTGCATTTTGCAACTTACGTGAAGCATCTCATCACCAACCCTTCTTGCATTCAACCTTCATTCCCTGTCCATCCTTCAATTACAGATACATGTTCAAGGTTCAGAGAACTTGGTTGGTCCCGTTAAAGTCATGTCTGTTATGGGATCTGTGGCCAACGAATGTTTTGTTCATGGTCCCATCCCGCGAAGATTCAGCGGTACAGGAGGTCCAGGATCCACGGAGATGGAGAGAGAGATCCAGGGGTGAGGCAGAGACGGGGCTTGGTGGACGTGGGAAACAGCTCTAGGCCAGGGCCAAGATGGGGCTTCGAGGCTGATCAATGGGGAGAGGAGTTGGAGCAAGGATGGGCCAGGGGGAGGGCTTGGTAGATTGGGGTTGGATTTATCATTGAGGGTTTAGACATGTCAGAGTTAGTCTTGGTAGCAAAACAAAGGATTGTCATCAGAGGGTGGGGGACGGTGATAGTTGGCTTTGTGGGGGGGGGGGGTAGTGGGAGAGGGGGGGGTGTAGTGGGAGGGGGGGGGTGTAGTGGGAGAACTTTGTGGGGGGGGGAGGGGTAGTGGGAGAGGGGGGGTGTAGTGGGAGGGGGGGGTGTAGTGGGAGAACTTTGTGGGGGGGCTGTAGTGGGAGAGGGGGGGTTGTAGTGGGAGAACTTTGTGTGTGGGGGGGGGGGGGGGTGTAGTGGGAGAGCCTGGTGGTTTACTGGGCTAAAAGGGCACTGAATAAGAACAAGTACCTACTGCAACAGGGGTTATCTCAGTTATGCCACCATAGTGGTGTGCGATTCTCAGCCCGTCTCCTGAGGTTTTATCTCACTATGTTTCTCTGGTGCTGAGAGTTTGCTACAGCCTGTGGACATTGTTGACGTGACAACAGGCTCTGGTTCCAAGGCCCATCCCTTGGCATCTCTGTGGCTCAGATACGCGCCGGTCCCAGAACAATAGCTGTCGTCTGCTTGTCATTTGGATGATCTTCCTGATTTCCAATAAATCTGGATTAAGAAGGGAGAAACGCAGCGGTGCCGAGACCAATCTCACGGAACCTCTGACATTCTTAGCATCTTAAATGGAATTTTTTTCTGCCTTGGGAATCATTTCTCTTCAATTCTCAAAGTAGAAACGAACATCGTGGCTTTGGGCGGCGGTAGAGTTGCTGCCTCACAGTCCCAGAGACACCGGTTCGATCCTGACTACGGGCGCTGTCTGTGTGGAGTTTGTACGTTCTCCCCGTGACCGCGTGGGTTTCCCCGGTTTCCTCCCTCACTCATTCCAAGACATACACGTTTGTAGGCTCACATCAAAGTAGCTGAAGAGCTTGTTTTCTTGACCCTGAGTCCAAGGACCTTTGCACTCAGAGTCCTGCCTCCTCCCCTCACACACGGCCTCCAAACCAAGGCTGACCACAAACCTGGGCTAGTCCCTTTGGCGGAGAGTGCTCTCCACAATTCTCTGTATGTATCCGTACTTTGTTACAGAAGGTAATGGGGAGGACATGAGGTGGAGACTATGCCACGTGGTCACGTGGACTAGCAGCGTGTTGCGATGGAGGTGGGCAGGTGGTGGAGTTGGGCATGTGATGGAGGTGGGCAGGTGGTGGAGTTGGGCAAAAGGTGGAGTTGGGCATGTGATGGAGGGAGGGCAAGATGGTGGAGTTGGGCATGTGATGGAGGTGGGCAGCTGGTGGAGGTGGGCAGCTGGTGGAGTTGGGCATGTGGTGGAGGTGGGCAGGTGGTGGTGTTGGGCAGGTGATGGAGGTGGGCAGGTGGTGGTGTTGGACATGCGATGGACAGAGGGTAGATGATGTGGTGTTGGGCATGCGATGGAGGTGGGCAGGTGGTGGCGTTGGGCATGTGATGGAGGTGGGCAGGTGGTGGAGTTGGGCATGCGATGGAGGTGGGTGGCGTTGGGTGGATGATTGAGAGGCCAGAGATCGGTGGGGGGAGGAGCAGGAATGTGGGGTGTGGGTTCGCTGGTGGGATTAGATTAGATGGGCATTTTAGGAGCTGTTGGGAACGGCTGGCATTCCACAAGGTCTGGTTTGTGCGGTGTGCGAGTGACGGCAGACACGCACCGTTAACCACTCCATGTCCAAGTCCATGTGCTCAGTCTCGGTGCATCAGTACGGCACTGGCCCAGAGCTGGGCCCACAATCTCGATCACACTCTGATCAAAGAGGGGCCTCCATTGCCCCACATTGTTTTGGTAAAGAGTGAGGAAAGACTGTACCCTGGAGGGTATCAGATATCTGCACACCAGACCCAGATATCTGCACACCAGACCCAGATATCTGCACACCAGACCCAGATATCTGCACACCAGACCCAGATATCTGCACACCAGACCCAGATATCTGCACACCAGACCCAGATATCTGCACACCAGACCCAGATATCTGCACACCAGACCCAGATATCTGCACACCAGACCCAGATATCTGCACACCAGACCCAGATATCTGCTCACCAGACCCAGATATCTGCTCACCAGACCCAGATATCAGACAGTGCCTCCAGCACAAAACATGCAGAAAGAATCAAATAAAGATGCGGGTTAATACATGCGTGATGAATGATGAATAATACGGCCATAACCGTGGGCAAGGGAAGGCGATATTGGTGGGACTGGTCCATGCTGTTACACCCACGGGGCAGTCTCTGGACTGACGGGCAGACCATCTCTCTTGGGCATTACCCGCTAGAGCTGCTCGTGTTGTGGGCAAGTCCCCACCATCTGACCTGTAATCAGTCACCGACACCACACCGGCAAAGAGACACCATAGGAGTAGTTTGTGCGAGTTAGGTGGACAGTGTTGTCCACAAAGGCTTTGACTGTCCAGACCTGGTGCCTCTTCCTCCTGCAAGGTGGGGTCATTGTAACCACACGTGTTTGAAGCTGCCCCAGTCTGCAGGTCTATCCCCAGCCTATCTGGCAAGCAGCAGGATTGATGAAGGTGTTGGAAGAATTAGCCTCGTGATTGTCAGCGAGAGATCTGGCTTTTAGTGGCATGAAATTTATTGTAGTTTGTACGTGGAGGCTGTGCTTTAATAAATAGACTGTGCGGGGTGTAGAGTGGACTACAAGCCGCCTGCGGCCGCTCCATCAGTCATCCTGACATGAAGCTTATTAAAGTGTTGCACCCTGCTAACACCAGGCTCTGCCCAGACCACCCTGCTAACACCAGGCTCTGCCCAGACCATCCTGCTAACACCAGGCTCTGCCCAGACCATCCTGCTAACACCAGGCTCTGCCCAGACCGTCCTGCTAACACCAGGCTCTGCCCAGACCAGCCTCGTCTGCTTTCAATTGTCAACTGCCCGACAGCTCCGGCAAAATGGATTGTTATCGCATCTCGGCTTTAAGCCACTCACGTCCAAGTGTCCTTCATGTGTGATGGTCACGGAGATTCATTGCGTGAGGTGACGTTTGTACATTGAGTGTACCGCGCTACACTGCGTGTGAATTAGGAGTTTATCCAGATTAACGGTGGTTGTTCTGGTGAATGAACTCTTCCTCGCCAGACCTGGTCCTGAACGATCTCCGTTACTTCACACGTCTCAGCCGCGTCTCCAAACCATCCAGCTGTTGGCTTCTTCCAGTTTTTTTGTTCCAAATCAAGGCACATTCACCCGTGAGATCTGACTTTTGTCCCAGTTTGTTGTTTGAGCAAAGGGGTTCAGTGTCTTTGGGCTAGAGGGACATCCATCAGCTCTGTGAACGGGTGTGTGTAACTGCAGCAAACATCCCACTGTCAGATCAGACCCCGTTCAGTGGCTGGGCTCATGTGTGGTCCGGCTCTGGACAGGGAAGCTCAGGGAAATACCCTGTAATGGTGTGAGGACAGGACTGGAGGCATTGAAGAGGAAAACAAAATGCGTTTCATTCTCTCGGTCTTTTCCATTTAATCTCGTCCCTGCACAGTTACGATACAAACCCTTACCTGGGCCTTAGCAGTGACAGACTTATGATGTTCGGCCTTTGGAGCCCAGAATTGTTGCTCAGATATCAGGGACAGTAACTCTATCCCACAGATAGTGGGGTATCCGACTGTAACTCTATCCCACAGATAGTGGGGTATCAGGGACTGTAACTCTATCCCACAGATAGTGGGGTATCAGGGACAGTAACTATCCCACAGATAGTGGGGTATCCGGGACAGTAACTATCCCACAGATAGTCGGGTATCAGGGACTGTAACTCTATCCCACAGATAGTGGGGTATCAGGGACAGTAACTATCCCACAGATAGTGGGGTATCCGACTGTAACTCTATCCCACAGATAGTGGGGTATCCGGGACAGTGACTATCCCACAGATAGTGGGTATCCGGGACAGTAACTATCCCACAGATAGTGGGGTATCAGGGACAGTGACTATCCCACAGATAGTGGGGTATCCGGGACTGTAACTCTATCCCACAGATAGTCGGGTATCCGGGACAGTGACTATCCCACAGATAGTGGGGTATCAGGGACAGTAACTATCCGACTGTAACTCTATCCCACAGATAGTGGGGTATCGGGGACTGTAACTCTATCCCACAGATAGTGGGGTATCCGGGACTGTAACTCTATCCCACAGATAGTGGGGTATCCGGGACTGTAACTCTATCCCACAGATAGTGGGGTATCAGGGACAGTAACTATCCCACAGATAGTGGGGTATCCGTGACTGTAACTCTATCCCACAGATAGTCGAGTATCCGGGACAGTGACTATCCCACAGATAGTGGGGGTATCAGGGACAGTAACTATCCGACTGTAACTCTATCCCACAGATAGTGGGGTATCAGGGACTGTAACTATCCCACAGATAGTGGGGGTATCAGGGACAGTAACTATCCGACTGTAACTCTATCCCACAGATAGTGGGGTATCAGGGACTGTAACTATCCCACAGATAGTGGGGTATCAGGGACAGTGACTATCCCACAGATAGTGGGGTATCAGGGACAGTAACTATCCCACAGATAGTGGGGTATCAGGGACAGTGACTATCCCACAGATAGATCCACATTGAATCTCCCTCTCGCCTTCACGTCGCTTCAATGTGCCGAACCCCCGCCAACTCCTCAACACACAACCCCCCCTAATTAGAAACATCCTCAGACTCTGTCTGGTCAGAAGGAGCCCAGGCTGCCCAGACCTCCACCCAAAGAGGGGGGGCGGGGGGGGGGGGGGGGGGTGGGGGACAGGTTTTACTTGTCAACGTGGGGCGAGCAGAGACGTTTCTGGATCATATCAGCGCTGCGGAGGGAGGTTGTAGGAAGACAGGATGACATGGACATCACCCATTCCTCTTTCACGGAAGAATCCCAGGACATCGATCGTGCTGTTAATTACAGAACTCCGTCTGACAAACGGACTGGACGATTCAACATGATGTGGAAAAAAAACATTTAAAATTGATAATGTTTCCTTTACATTTTCCTTCTCTGTTAATTTCCTTTTAAATCCTCTGTCCCATAAATTATTCAGCGCCGGCTGCTCTCCACACCGGAGTGACAGAACAAGAAACGTTCACCCTCTCAGGTCCTCATTACCTCGTCGTAAATAACTCACCGAACAACATGATGGAGGTGAAGAAATATGGAAACGGTTCACTCACCATTTGATGGATTACATGAAGGTCTTCTCACAAGATTAGTCCTGGTGAGCACAGGAGAGGTTTGGGAGTGTTTCAAAGTCTGAACCCAAAACTGCAGCAAACTGCATGTTATGTTGTGCAAATAATACCCCACGTTCAGCAACGAAACATCTAGTCCGAGACGCAGGGATTGACCTAGCATTCTGTCCCACATTGGGCCTGATGGCCTGTCCCACACTGGGCCTGATGGTCTGTGATGGTCTGTCCCACACTGGGCCTGATGGTCTGTGATGGTCTGTCCCACACTGGGCCTGATGGTCTGTGATGGTCTGTCCCACACTGGGCCTGATGGTCTGTGATGGTCTGTCCCACACTGGGCCTGATGGTCTGTGATGGTCTGTCCCACACTGGGCCTGATGGTCTGTGATGGTCTGTCCCACACTGGGCCTGATGGTCTGTGATGGTCTGTCCCACACTGGGCCTGATGGTCTGTGATGGTCTGTCCCACACTGGGCCTGATGGTCTGTGATGGTCTGTGATGGTATGTCCCACACTGGGCCTGATGGTCTGTGATGGTCTGCGATGGTCTGTCCCACACTGGGCCTGATGGTCTGCGATGGTCTGTCCCACACTGTCATGTGGATAGGGTGGTGAAGAAGGCGTTTGGTATGCTTGCCTTTATAAATCAGACCATCGAATATAAAAGTTGGGATGTAATGTTAAAATTGTACAGGGCATTGGTGAGGCCGAATCTGGAGTATGGTGTGCAGTTCTGGTCGCCAAATTATAGGAAGGATGTCGACAAAATGGAGAGGGTACAGAGGAGATTTACTAGAATGTTGCCTGGGTTTCAGCACTTAAGCTATAGAGAGAGGTTGAACAGGTTGGGTCTTTATTCTTTGGAGCGTAGAAGGTTGAGGGGGGACTTGATAGAGGTTTAAAAAATTTTAAGAGGGACGGACAGAGTTGACGTGGGTAGGCTTTTCCCTTTGAGAGTGGGGAAGATTCCAACAAGGGGACATAACTTCAGAATTAAGGGACAAAAGTTTAGGAGTAACATGAGGGGTAACTTCTTTACTCAGAGGGTGGTGGCTGTATGGAATGAGCTTCCGGTGGAAGTGGTGGAGGCAGGCTCGATTTTATTATTTAAGAGTAAATTGGATAGGTATATGGATGGGAGGGGATTGGAGGGTTATGGTCTGAGAGCGGGTAGATGAGACTAGGTCAGAGTATGTGGTCGGCGTGGACTGGTAGGGCCGAACGGGCCTGTTTCCGTGCTGTAATTGTTATATGTTATATGTTATATGTTATATGTTATATGTTATATGTTATATGTTATATGGGCCTGATGGCCTGTGATGGTCTGTCTCACACTGGGCCTGATGGTCTGTGATGGTCTGTCCCACACTGGGCCTGATGGTCTGTGATGGTCTGTCCCACACTGGGCCTGATGGTATGTGATGGTCTGTCCCACACTGGGCCTGATGGTCTGTCCCACACTGGGCCTGATGGTCTGTGATGGTCTGTGATGGTCTGTGATGGTCTGTGATGGTCTGTCCCACACTGGGCCTGATGGTCTGTCCCACACTGGGCCTGATGGTCTGTCCCACACTGGGCCTGATGGTCTGTGATTGCATGTCCCACACTGGGCCTGATGGGACTGCTAACCTCTCAGCCATCTCTGAGGCTCTGTGGTCAATATTGGCACCTTACTTTGACCAACTTTATGGTTTCATTTGTCCCATTGTACCTGACATTATCATTGTTTCAGCCACTTATTCACCCTGACTCCCAGCTTAACATCGATCTCAGTTTTCTCCCTGCCCACTCTTCCCACATTACCTTTTCTCGGGACTAGGTTTAGGTTTATATTTGGGTCTATTATTGTTACGTTACCGAGGTACAATGATATTTTTTTCGTGTGCCATCCAAACAAATCACAGAGTCACAGCGTGGAAACAGGCCCTTCGACCGACCGAGTCATAGAGTGATATAGAATGGAAACAGATTCTTCGGCCCAACTTGCCCACACCGACCACCATGTCCCAGCTACACTAGTCCCACTTGCCTGCGTTTGGCCCATACCCCTCTAAACTTGTTCTATCCATGTACCTGTCTAATTGTTTCTTAAGTCTTATGTTTCTTAAGAGAATGAAAATCAGATAAAAGCATGAATACAATCAAGCCAGACGCAAGACAAAAGGTAGAGTGAAGAGAAGAATACCAGAGTGCAGAAGATCTTCTGCTCAATGGGAGCGGTGAGAAGGAATGATCAGGGTGGGACAAGTCCTTGATTGTGTTGGCTGCTTTCCTGAGGCTGCGTGAAATGTAGATGGTCAGTGGAGGGGAGTGTGGTGTGTGTGATGGACTGGGCTACATCTACAATGGTGGGGAGTGTGGCCTTTGTGATAGACTGGGCTACATCTACAATGGTGGGGAGTGTGGTGTGTGTGATGGACTAAGCTACATCTACAACTCTCTGCAGTTTCTTGAGGTCTTCGGCAGAGCGGTTTCCAAACCAAGATGTACCTTCTACAGATGTTTGTCAGGCATTGCTGTGTAGTTTTAGCCATGGCTGCAATGCGTTTGGACCAGGAGAGGAGATTGTTGGTAATATTTACACCCCAGAACCTAATGCACTCCCCATTGCCACTTTGGCACCTTTTACGCTGATTGAGACAAGAACTCCCCATTGCTTCTTGAAGTCAATAACCAACTCCTTTGGCTTGCTGACATTGAGGGAGAGGTATTTATTCACAAAATGCTGGAGTAACTCAGCGGGTCAGGCAGCATCTCAGGAGAGAAGGAATGGGTGACGTTTCGGGTCAAGACCCTTCTTCAGGGAGGGAGAGGTTGTCGTCTGGACTTGCTTAAAAATTGCTTGACTTGCCTTTTCCACTAGTCACTTAAAAATCAGACAAAGAAATAAAAAATAGATTGAAACTCGGAGGAATTTTGAACTGATCTCCCTGATGGGGAAACTGTGATATTACTTTCTGATTTACAAAGTCCAATGTTTGAACATTCTCTCACCTGTAAAACGGGCCCCAATCCCAGCTGAGTTAATCACTACGCAAGGGTCTGTAACTGGGACACAGTTATAATTCTTTGATGTTTTTTACAACCTAAAGTATACACAGTTGCACAAATAAGTTGTTTTATATATATTTCTTGCAATATCCTAAGAAATAAATTTATTACAATACATGTAATAAAATACTCAGCATAATTAAAACAAATAATTTCCGAGGGTGGCAATTGCAAAGACTGGCTTTACGTGGAGGTTTAAAGGAAATGTATGGGGCAAGTGTTTTACACAGAGGGTGGTGGGGGCCTGGAACGCACTGCCAGGGGGGGGGGAGGGTGGGGGCCTGGAACGCACTGCCAGGGGGGGGTGGGGGCCTGGAACACACTGCCAGGGGGGGGAGGGGTGGGGGCCTTGAACACACTGCCAGGGGGGGGGGGGGTGGGGGCCTGGAACACACTGCCAGGGTGGTGGGGGCCTGGAACGCACTGCCAGGGGGTGGGGTGGGGGCCTTGAACACACTGCCAGGGGGGGGGGGCCTGGAACGCACTGCCAGGGGGTGGGGTGGGGGCCTTGAACACACTGCCAGGGGGGTGGGGGCCTGGAACGCACTGCCAGGGGGGGGGGGGGCCTGGAACGCACTGCCAGGGGGGGGTGGGGGCCTGGAACGCACTGCCAGGGGGGTGGGGGCCTGGAACGCACTGCCAGGGGGTGGGGTGGGGGCCTTGAACACACTGCCGGGGGGGGGGGGGGCCTGGAACGCACTGCCAGGGGGGGGTGGGGGCCTGGAACGCACTGCCAGGGGGGTGGGGGCCTGGAACGCACTGCCAGGGGGGGGGGGCCTGGAACGCACTGCCAGGGGGGGGGTGGGGGCCTGGAACGCACTGCCGGGGGGGGGCCTTGAACACACTGCCAGGGTGGTGGGGGCCTGGAACGCACTGCCAGGGGGGGGGGGCCTTGAACACACTGCCAGGGTGGTGGGGGCCTGGAACGCACTGCCAGGGGGGGGGGGGGGTGGGGGCCTTGAACACACTGCCAGGGGGGGGGGCCTGGAACGCACTGCCAGGGGGGGGGTGGGGGCCTGGAACGCACTGCCGGGGGGGGGTGGTGGGGGCCTGGAACGCACTGCCAGGGGGGGGTGGGGGCCTGGAACACACTGCAAGGGGGGGGGGGGTGGGGGCCTGGAACACACTGCCAGGGGGGGGGGGGGCCTTGAACACACTGCCGGGGGGGGGGCTGAAACGCACTACCAGGGGGGGTGGGGGCCTGGAACGCACTGCCGGGGGGGGGGGCCTGGAACGCACTGCCAGGGGGGGTGGGGGCCTGGAACGCACTGCCAGGGGGGGGGGGCTGGAATGCACTGCCATGGGGTGGTGGGTGCCTGGAACGCACTGCCAGGGGGGTGGGGGCCTGGAACGCACTGCCAGGGGAGGTGGGGGCCTTGAACGCACTGCCGGGGGGGGTGGGGGCCTGGAACGCACTGCCAGGGGGGGTGGGGGCCTTGAACGCACTGCCGGGGGGGTGGGGGGTGGGGGCCTGGAACACACTGCCAGGGTGCTGGTGGAGACAGATACGATAGTGGCATTCAGGGGCTTTTGGATGGGCACATGGACATGATATGGATCATATGTACTGTACAGACCGTATAAGCATCTCAGACACAGTACAAATCTATAGCAGTCGTACACTACTGTACACTGTCTCAGTGTACCTCTGTTACACACTTGCACTGCATCTGAGATGCTTATCTAAGATGTAACTAAGTGCTTGTGTAGAGTGATACTTCTACTGAACCTTTTACAAAAATAAATTTCACTGTACCTCGATACAGGTGACAAATAAAGTGGAACAAAGTGTAGGCAGGGGAGATTAGTTTAACGGCATCATGTTTGGCAGAATGGCCTGTTCCAGTGCTGTACTCTTCCATGTTCTTTGTTCCGTGTTCTATGTAATTTTCAGTTCTTAATCTTTGAGTTATTTACACATGGTGGACCGAATAAACCATTCTTTATTTGTGTGGGAAAGTCTATTAACAGCTGCATTAATTAATCTGCTGTCAACCTCAAATAATTTACATGTGGTAACGCAGAAATGAGTGTGGATGGAAAATGAATCAACTGTGAAACTGATGTAGGCCCACAGCCTGGTCTACACGAGACTGATGTAGGCCCACAGCCTGGTCTACTGAGCCTGATGTAGGCCCACAGCCTGGTCTACACGAGACTGATGTGGGCCTACAGCCTGGTCTATACGAGACTGATGTAGGCCCACAGCCTGGTCTACACGAGACTGATGTAGGCCCACAGCCTGGTCTATACGAGACTGATGTAGGCCCACAGCCTGGTCTACTGAGCCTGATGTAGGCCCACAGCCTGGTCTACACGAGACTGATGTAGGGCCACAGCCCGGCCTACACAAGACTAATGTAGGCCCACAGCCTGGTCTACTGAGCCTGATGTGGGCCCACAGCCTGGTCTACTGAGCCTGATGTAGGCCCACAGCCTGGTCTACTGTGAGCCTGATGTAGGCCCACAGCCTGGTCTACACGAGACTGATGTGGACCCACAGCCTGGTCTACTGTGAGCCTGATGTAGGCCCACAGCCTGGTCTACACGAGACTGATGTGGACCCACAGCCTGGTCTACACGAGACTGATGTAGGCCCACAGCCTGGTCTACACGAGACTGATGTAGGCCCACAGCCTGGTCTACACGAGACTGATGTAGGCCCACAGCCTGGTCTACACGAGACTGAAATTCTCGTCTTTCTCTTCCACCTCTCCCAGTTCTAATGAGAGGTAATTGACCTGGAGTTTCACCTCTGCTCTGTCCAGAGACCCTGCCTGACCTGTTGAGTATTTCCAGCACTTATTGCTTTTATTTCGATTTCCAGCCTCTGGACAATTTTATTCTGCTTTGGAATTATCTTTGAAGTTTTATGAATATGGGCAGATCACATTGTCCCTGTTCGGTGTGCAGCTTTGTGGAGTTGTCTTGGGGGGTCACTCATTAGAGGGAGTGGACCGACAATGGCAAGGAAGGGTTTGGATGGTGGGCTTCTTGCCTTGAAAGGGTTTAATGAGCCTGTTTGGCCTTTTCTCATTAGTCAAAGACTCTTGTAGATATGTTCACCATTTTGCTGAATACAAGTTTTGTAGTTCGGCATGTTGACATCTGTACTAAGTTGCACATTCATTCTTCCCGAGTAACTCACCATTCATTGTGCATAAGTTCATAAGTGATATGAACAAAATTAGGCCATTCGGCCCATCAAGTCTACTCCGCCATTCAATCATGGCTGATCTATCTCGCCCTCCTAACCCCATTCTCCTGCCTTCTCCTGTAACTCCTGACACCCGTACTAATCAAGGCCATTGTGCATGTCCTGCCATTATTAGACCTCCCAAACTGCATCACCTTGCACTTAATTCTATCTACCAAAGCTCTGCACAATTTACCGACTGATCAATATTGTTCTGATAAAACCATCCTCTTCACTGCCAACAGCCGGTGTTATTTCCTGACTTCCTCTCGGCCTGATTTTCCCTGCAGATGTTGTTGGGAAATGTTCTGCAGCTGTGGAGTGGGGAAGTATTGGCTGCTGGTCCAAGGGACGAATGTTGTGACAGTGAGATCGATGGACAACCAGGATGGTTATTTGGTTTCAGTCTTGGTGAGGATGGATACATTCCTCCTCGTTGCATCTCACTCAAAGAGCTCTTGGCAGCCCATGCCCACGGGACCATGGAGCACATCCATGTCAGGTATGTGTTTGCAGAACCTCTGCTTGAGCATGCCTTCACTCTCTAACAGCTGTGCTCTCACCTTTGCAACCTCTGGAATCTTTTCCCTGTTCCTTTCCTCCCCTCTGCCCCCCATCCCCGAACACACTCCATTAAACCCACCTTTTTATGTAAGCTTTTGGTCACTTGTTCTGAAATCTCTTGCTTGGGCATGTTCTGTCTGATTTATAGTCCCACAGATGTGTAAAGCTGCATAGAAATGTAAATCAACGTTGTGCCTTTTATGGAGTCTAAACATTCAGGTTAACATTCAGAGAACCAACTGATCACAAGTTGTACCTGCAAGTTAATGCAGTGATCCGTTCAATGTCAGAATGTTCACGATCAGTCACTGTCGTTTATGCAGACCATCATTGGTGGTTAGGTGTCAGATAAACAGAAGACAGACACAGAGTGTTGGAGTAACTCAGCGGGTCAGGCAGCATCTCTGGAGAGAGGGAATAGTTGACGTTTCGGGTCGAGACCCAACTGTGTTTAGTACACCATTGCGTGTTTAGTACACTGTGTGTTTAGTACACTGCGTGTTTAGTACATTGTGTGTTTAGTACATTGTGTGTTTAGTACACCATTGTGTGTTTAGTACACTGTGTGTTTAGTACACTGTGTGTTCAGTACACCATTGTGTGTTTAGTACACTGTGTGTTTAGTACACCATTGTGTGTTTAGTACACTGTGTGTTTAGTACACCATTGTGTGTTTAGTACACTGTGTGTTTAGTACACCATTGTGTGTTTAGTACACTGTGTGTTTAGTACACTGTGTGTTTAATACACCATTGTGTGTTTAGTACACTGTGTGTTTAATACACCATTGTGTGTTTAGTACACTGTGTGTTTAGTACACTGTGTGTTTAGTACACCATTGTGTGTTTAGTACACTGTGTGTTTAATACACCATTGTGTGTTTAGTACACTGCGTGTTTAGTACACCATTGTGTGTTTAGTACACTGTGTGTTTAATACACCATTGTGTGTTTAGTACACTGCGTGTTTAGTACACCATTGTGTGTTTAGTACACCATTGTGTGTTTAGTACACCATTGTGTGTTTAGTACACTGCGTGTTTAGTACACCATTGTGTGTTTAGTACACCATTGTGTGTTTAGTACACTGTGTGTTTAGTACACCATTGTGTGTTTAGTACACTGCGTGTTTAGTACACTGGCTGGCGAGTCTGTGAACCAGGTTGTAGGGGCTCCTTGGTGCAGTTGCCCCCACCCCAGGTCCCCGATGGAGAGGGGCAGAATCCCTGCGTAGACGGACCCCCACTCTGCAATTGTTAACCACAAGATGGGTTGCAAAGGTGTTACATGTCCAGTCAGGAGAGGAGATATTATTCCCCAAACTAACTTTGGTCTTTAATGCAACGTGGGTGGAAGGCACGTATAGAGTTTAGAGTGGGACTGAGAGCTGGAGAATGGAAGGAACAGGTGAGCTTGGGCTCAGGGGCAACGAGTGCACTGAGTGGAGGCTCTACAAAAGCCAATCTCCATGTGGAAGAGGCACATCACGGGGCAGTGAATGTAATGCAGTAAATTGAAAACAGTAAACTGCTGCACCACCAGGGACGGCAGTAATTGTTGAGAGGATTGTGTACCACATGGCTTAGCGATATAAGAAATGAAATGCTTAATTTATCCCCAAATGTAATATTCAGGATTTTATTGAGCAGAAACACATAAAGTTGATGACGAAAGGGACAGAGTTGAGTATTTATTTCCCAGTTTCTGTTCCCTTTTCTCTTCAATCCATTTGTAACTTTCACATCATTCAATTCTTTGCTTGTGACGATGTCAATGTCTGGTCTATCATTTGATGATGTATTGTGTGACAGGTAGACACAAGGAACTGCAGATGCCAGCTGTGGAGGGGGTGATGGGCACATGGTGCCAGATGTGGAGGGGATGATAGGCACATGGTGCCAGATGTGGAGGGGGTGATGAGCATGGTGCCACATGTGGAGGGATGATGGGCATGGTGCTAGATGTAGATGGGGTGATGGGCAGATGGTGCCAGATGTGGAGGAGTGATGGCAGATGGTGCCAGATGTGGAGGGGTGATGGCAGATGGTGCCAGATGTGGAGGGGTGATGGCAGATGGTGCCAGATGTGGAGGGGTTATAGGCAGATGGTGCCAGATGTGGAGGGATGATGTGCATGGTGCCAGATGTGGAGGGGTGTAGGGCAGATGGTGCCAGATGGGCGGAGGGGCGTGATGGATGAAAAAAAACAGAGACGTAAAATAGGCAGACAGGTGAGTGTACGTTGCCAGAAGGCACCAGGGGAGTCGGTACTAGAAAATGGAAAATTCACTACTCATATGGTCTTCATCACACCATGATGTTGCACGTTATCCTGGGTGCTGGAAGGTTAATTGATGCTGTAACTCATCCCTGGTTTAGGTGTAGGTGTAATGGGTACGTGGTAGAGAGGTTGCCAGGATTCAGGGAAACCAGAGGACCTGATGGTGGAATTGGTGAGCATTGCATCTGAACAAGTACATGGGCTACTGTCATGTGATTATGTTCTTTAAAAGAATAATGCATTGTTTTCAGCTTTGGGTTTACAGAGTTTAGTCTAAACCTATTTTAAAGGAAGTGGTAATTGGTAATTTTTTTAATTGAATTAATGGGCCTTCCTCCATGGGCAGTTTGGTCTTTGTTGTTAATTGACCGCATATTTGGTATGAATATTACTGCCTTGTGTGACACACCAAATCAGCTTTAAATTGTACATTTAGAAAGGTTTGTGCCAAGAAATATTTGATGAAGTTCCATCCTGGGATATTTTTCATTCAAAACTGGTTCAAACGTAAATATATCGAAAAAATCAGAAGAGTTCAGACTCTCTTTCTCGGTGGGTTATCTGATCAGAGAGGGGTCCAATCAGCTTCATTACAAGGGAGGCTAAATGAATCTCAGCCAAGTTATTCTTTCAGTTATTCTGTTCTCCTTATTTCTGTTCAATGATCTTTATTTCTTTATTGCCGACATGTCTGGGTTGCAACTTCATGGAGCATTGTATCAATTGGACAGTTGCTGGTGCTGGTTTGCCAGACCATCCAGTTGGGTTTCGGCCCTAAAGAAGCAGCATATTGGAGAAATGGGTGGAATCCATTCAAAAGGGGAGTTCCTTTCTAATGTAGTTAATCTCGTCAGTTAATCTTGGTCCTTCCCAAGAAAGAGAAAGAAACTGAAACTATGCAGTGCACTGCAGCCTCTATATGGCCTCAACCGATGAAAGAGTGGGTTGTCATCTGCCTGCAGTTTGCAAGAAACGTCCAACTCTCTGTTCACATCTTCACGATGATCTTTACCAAGTATTTAAAACCCTGTGCAAATTTGAAGAATAATCATTGTCGACTTTTTTCAGTTCCGTTTATAGTCTGGACATTGAAGTGAATGATCTATTTAACAGGCTGAATGCAGGGTCTGTGTTGTCTATCCAAGAACTGAAGAGGTGAACACAAGCAACATTGACGATCATTGTATTGTGCTGTATACAATGAAGTTAAACAACTTTAGTTCCCATTATCTAACCCTGGTCGTTTTCTCCACTTGACCATCCCAGGCAACTCTGCAGTGAGTTGTTTTAAACAATAGACAATAGACAATGGACAATAGGTGCAGGAGGAGGCCATTCGGCCCTTCGAGCTAGCACCGCCATTCAATGTGATCATGGCTGATCATTCACAATCAGTACCCCGTTTCCTGCCTTCCCCCCATATCCCTTGACTCTGCTATCTTTAAGAGCTCTATCTAGCTCTCTCTTGAAAAAGGTGGAGGAACACATTTCTTTGGACTGAAAAGGATTCAACTGATCCCAGTTTAGGGATGAGAATGTCGGCATGTTTTACAATGAAGAGAGGTTGAGAAGATTGCATGATTTCGACAGCTGACGTTTCAGGTTGAGACCCTTCTTCAGATTCTGTTTAGGAAGGAATTGCAGATGCTGGTTTGAACTGAAGATAGACACAAAAAGCTGGAGTAACTCAGCGGGACAGGCAGCATCTCTGGAGAGAAGAAATGGGTGACGTTTCGGGTGGAGACCCTTTGATGATGTCTGTTTTGGTCAGCTCCCATTACCATTGACAAGTTGGTTGTGTGTTTCCTCAAATCACCATTGCTGGTTGATTGGGTCACTATTTAACAGTATTCTGGCAAAAGCTTTAAAATTCTTATAATCCGTGAACAATTCCTCTCAATTGAGAAATTGCACATGTTACTCTTGATTTCTAAATGCTCTGAGACAGAATCCAAGGAATTAATAAGTATTTAACCTCACATGGACTCTGACTGATGGTGTTTTTGAACCCCTTGAAATCTCTCAGTTAATGAGAGACAGTCAACATGGATTTATAAATGCTGATTGAAACTGATTCAATATTTAGAAGAGGTAACTGGCGGATGGGGAAGCGGATATGAGCATTATTTATATGGACTTCCAGAAGGCATTTAATGAACTCTCTCAGAAGAGACTGCTCGTTAATGTTGTACTGCATGGAACTGAAGGCAAATCATTGGCTGGATTGGGAAATTGGCAGAGGCACAGAGACTGGGGCTAAAGAGCAGGATGTGACTAACAATGTCCCTCAACAATCTCTGTCACGATGCCAAATGTGCACTGAAACTTTAAATGACTTAAGTGATGGAATAGAAAGTCACTTAGTCATGTTTGCTGAATAACGGCTAGCTGGTCATTAAATTGAGAAGTGATATTAATAGTTTGAGCAAATCATAAAATGCACTAAAAGGATAATACAAGTTAGTGTCAGTCATTGAATCCAGCGCTAGATGTTAGGAGAGAATACTTTGCAAACAGAGGAAAGTTTGAAGCAGTAAAGTCCCAGAGAGATGACACACAGACCATCTCAAAGCTAGAGCCATGGTAGGCTGGGCTTGATGTCTCTGGGCTGTTGTACAAGAGGGTAGATAACTAGTGACAGCCTCCGAACCTCTGCTGAGAACATGAAGCACACTGCCTCTGTGTGTGTGTCTTAAACCCGTCCAATGTCTTGTTAGTGTTGCCCAAAGTATTGCTGCCTCATTGTGTTGTTGTTGCCCTGTGGGCCACTTCATTGCCTCTGCACGCAGTAGATATAACCAGCAGGTCAGTGTATAACCAGCAGGTCAGTGTGTTATAGATATCATCAGCAGGTGTGTGTGTTGTATACAGCACCTCTGTGGGCAACACCATAATAGACAGCACCAATATGCACACCAGTGTGTGTGCACAGTGTGGGGGGTGGGTGTGCACAGTGTGGGGGGTGGGTGTGCACAGTGTGGGGGGTGGGTGTGCACAGTGTGGGGGGTGGGTGTGCACAGTGTGGGGGATGGGTGTGCACAGTGTGGGGGATGGGTGTGCACAGTGTGGGGGGTGGGTGTGCACAGTGTGGGGGATGGGTGTGCACAGTGTGGGGGGTGGGTGTGCACAGTGTGGGGGGTGGGTGTGCACAGTGTGGGGGGTGGGTGTGCACAGTGTGGGGGTGGGTGTGCACAGTGTGGGGGTGGGTGTGCACAGTGTGGGAGATGGGTGTGCACAGTGTGGGGGGTGGGTGTGCACAGTGTGGGGGGTGGGTGTGCACAGTGTGGGGGGTGGGTGTGCACAGTGTGGGGGGTGGGTGTGCACAGTGTGGGGGGTGGGTATGCACAGTGTGGGGGGTGGGTGTGCACAGTGTGGGGGGTGGGTGTGCACAGTGTGGGGGGTGGGTGTGCACAGTGTGGGGGGTGGGTGTGCACAGTGTGGGGGGTGGGTGTGCACAGTGTGGGGGATGGGTGTGCACAGTGTGGGGGATGGGTGTGCACAGTGTGGGGGGTGGGTGTGCACAGTGTGGGGGATGGGTGTGCACAGTGTGGGGGGGTGGGTGTGCACAGTGTGGGGGGTGGGTGTGCACAGTGTGGGGGGTGGGTGTGCACAGTGTGGGGGGTGGGTGTGCACAGTGTGGGGGTGGGTGTGCACAGTGTGGGGGATGGGTGTGCACAGTGTGGGAGATGGGTGTGCACAGTGTGGGGGGTGGGTGTGCACAGTGTGGGGGGTGGGTGTGCACAGTGTGGGGGGTGGGTGTGCACAGTGTGGGGGGTGGGTGTGCACAGTGTGGGGGGTGGGTATGCACAGTGTGGGGGGTGGGTGTGCACAGTGTGGGGGGTGGGTGTGCACAGTGTGGGGGGTGGGTGTGCACAGTGTGGGGGGTGGGTGTGCACAGTGTGGGGGGTGGGTGTGCACAGTGCAAACCCCTCTGCACATATCCCCCCACACACCGTCCCCTCCCCCTCACCCTGCCTCACTCCACCATTTGTGTGGGAGGTAACCAGAGAACCTGGAGGAAATCCCCGCAGTCACAGGGAGAACGTGCAAACTCCACACAGTTAGTACCCGAGATCAGGATTGAACCCGACTCTCTGGCGCTGTGAGACAGCAGCTCTACCTGCTGTGCCACCGTGCCGCCCAAATGCTGCAATGAACAGCCTCAACCCGAAACGTCGACTGTCTCTCCCTCCACAGATGTTGATTGACCCGCTGCTTCAGCTCAGTTTAGTTTAGGGAAACAGCATGGAGATGCCCCTCGACCCACCAAGCAATCCCCACACACTCACACTATCCTACACACACGAGGGGCAATTTACAATCTACAGACGCCAATTAACCTACAAACATGCACGTCTTTGGAGTGTGGGAGGTAACTGGAGGTCACAGGGAGAACGTGCAAACTCCGTACAGACAGCACCCGTAGTCGGGATTTACCCCGGGTCTCTGTAAGACAGCAGCTCTAACCGCTGCGCCACCGTGCCACCCTGTTCCTCCAGCTGTGCTCCGTTCTTTGGTCCAGCTGCCAACATCTGCAGCCTCTGGTGTCTCCAGTGGGTGATGCCTGAGCTTGTTAGATTCATTCACTGCCTTCCACTCTAGTTTAAACAGACTGGCTGCAAGAGTAAAGTTGGCAGGGCTGAGCCAAAGTTTGAACAAGTGAGTCTGGGAATATGAGTCTCCAGGGCACTCGTGATTATACTAAATGACCCATAATATGAAAAAACTCAACTTGGCCAGGGCCTACAGGTTGGCCCCAGTAACTGGAAGCCTGTCCAAAAAAAATCAATTCCAGGCATTTATTTCAGCAAACAAACATTGACAAACTGGAAAGCGCAGGCAGGGAGCATCCCAGGCTCCATCGACCACAGCATCCAACGGGAGAATGTGACCATGGACCTTGATGATTGAGGGCTCTTTGGCACGTGACAATCTTCATGTTGTGGCGTTTACCCCGAGACCTCACACTCAGTACAGGAGACGTGGCTGGGAGAGGGGCAAGGTCACATCACCAGTGGAACGGCTTTGTAGCCCCAGCTCTCAGAGTGGAGAGAGACTGGAGTTTCACTTGACGATAGACACAAAGTGCTGGAGTAACTCAGTGGGTCAAGCAGCATCTGTGGAGAACATGGATAGATGACGTTTCACAGAGTGCTGGAGTAACTCAGCGGGTCAGGCAGCATCTGTGGAGAAAAGGAATAGGTGACGTTTCGGGTCGAGACCCTTCTTCAGACTGAGACTCAGGGAAAGGGGAAACGAGAGTTATAGTCAGTGATGTAGAGAGATGTCGAAGGTGATGTAGTGATAGAGGATATTCATTGCCTGCTGTAACCTGTGTGGTGCTTCCCCCTGTCACCTGCAGCCGCTCTCTCAGCCCATGGAGTTGTGGCACTGATTGCCTCCATCCCTGTAGTAAATCTCCCAGCCTCTCCTTCACCACTGAGCAGACAGACGCAGAGAGAGGATTGCCGCTGTGGCAGGTGTAGGCAGACAGTGCCTGCTACGCATTTATTTCACTTAACGTCAATGTGTAAAAACACGAAGAAGGGTCTGAACTCGAAACTGTGAATCTGTGGAATTCTCTGCCACAGAAGGCAGTGGAGGCCAATTCACTGGATGTGTTCAAGAGAGAGTTAGATTTAGCTGTTAGGGCTAACGGAATCAAGGGATATGGGGAAAAAGCAGGAACGGGGTACTGATTTTGGATGATCAGCCATGATCATATGGAATGGCGGTGTTGGCTCGAAGGGCCAAATGGCCTCCTCCTGCACCTGTTTTTCTATGTTTCTATGTTTCTATGAAACAGCACTTATTCCTTTTCTCCAGAGATGCAGCCTCTCCCACTGAGTTACTCCAGCACTCTGTGTCTATCTTCTGTTTAAACCAGCATCTGCAGTTCCTTCCAACGATGGAGTGACTGTAGAAGCCAATGTAAGATCGGTTCGTAGCACCGACTGCACGTGACACATTGCCCTGTGAAGGTGTCAGTGTTGTGGCTACAAGAGGCACTCGGCAGTGGCCAGTGGCTGTGTGTGGCTGTGGTCAGTCCATTGTGGCCAGTGGCTGTGTATGGCTATGGACACTCCACTGTGGCCACTCCTCTGTGTGTGGCTGTGGTCACTATGCAGTGGCCAGTGGCTGTGTTGTGGCTATGGTCACTCCACTGTGGTCACTCCACT
Source organism: Rhinoraja longicauda (assembly GCF_053455715.1). Taxonomy (NCBI): domain Eukaryota; kingdom Metazoa; phylum Chordata; class Chondrichthyes; order Rajiformes; family Arhynchobatidae; genus Rhinoraja; species Rhinoraja longicauda. The sequence continues at coordinate 30,273,049 of NC_135982.1, read as the reverse complement.
GTGGTCACTCCACTGTGGTCACTCCACTGTGGCCACTCCTCTGTGTGTGGCTGTAGTCACTCTGCAGTGGCCAGTGGCTGTGTTGTGGCTTGTGATGTTTCGGATTGCAGAGTCCAAAGGCAGGACAGGGAGGGGCTGAACTAGTTGCCCCTGCTGGTGGTCAGCCTTTGGACCCTCATCGTTAGGCCAATGTGGGCAAATGAAGGAGATTCAAGAGGCAAATTGGCAGTGGTACAGTTGTGGTTCGCACTCCAGCAGAAGAGAGATTACTGAGAACCAACAGATAAATATTCCACTTGGTATTCCTGTAATTATCCCGTGATCCACCCATGCAAACAGATTAAATATTACAGCAATGACATAAACATGAGTGTGTTTGTTTATGGAACTCTCCATCTATTTATAATCCCTGTGCTAAATCCAAGTATGTATTTATATTTTGGGTCTGTTTACCCTGTTAGAGGGACTTTGTAAGTGTTAGCTTCTGCCAAGTGTTGACATCCTGTTGGATGTGGTCACTTGTAAAGAAATCAGTAACGAGACTCGACTAAAACGTCTAAACGGCGGGCGAGTACAAAGTGTGTGGACCAGACAGCAGACGGAGAGACGTGGGCACAGCGTCTAACACTCCTGCAGACAGTGGAAGGAGAGACTTGGGCACAACGTCTACACTCGTCCGGACAGTAGACGGAGAGATGTGGGCACAACATCCATACATTCTGACACTTAACAGAGTCCAATTGTAAGAGAGATGATGTGAGTGATGGTCCGGGGTTTAATTTCAGAGTATATATCGAGTTACTGTACTCCTGGTCTGGATTGCCACAAATAAATGACTTTAGTCACTGGGCAGTGGGGAGGAGGGAGCTGTACGGGGTGGGGGGGGGGGGGGGGGGGGGGGAGGGGGGAGGAGGGAGCTGTACTGGGGGGGGGGGGGGGAGAGGGGGGAGGAGGGAGCTGTACTGGGGGGGGGACGGGACGGAGGGACAGGTGGAGTGGGGCCGGCTGGCAGCAGATCAGTGTCTTGTCCTTTCATGTGAGGCAGGTCTTCAGTACAACGCATTGCGGGGATTTCCTTGCACTAATTGCTGCCCTGACGGCATTGCAGGTCCATTCATCAGTTCACAAGATATGGGAGCAGAATTAGGCCACTATGCCCATCGAGTCTACCCCACCATTCAATAATGGATGATCTATCTTTCCCTCTCAACCCCATTCTCCTGCCTTCTCCCCATAACCCCTTAACACCCGGTGTGACAGGAGTGTAATTAATTTATATTAATTGTCAAAGAAGACCGTCTGCCAACAAAACCCAAAATGTCTCCAAGCCTGGAGTTATATTCCAGGTTTGGCAACCCAAACGACCCGAAACCAAGGAGATCACAGAGAGTAGTGGACACTGCCCAGCCCACCCCAGTACTGACTTCCCCACCACACACTGCCCAGCCCAGTACTGACCTCCCCACCCCACACTGCCCAGCCCACCCCAGCCCATCACAGCCCATCACAGCCCATCACAGCCCACCCCAGTACTGACCTCCCCACCCCACACTGCCCAGCCCACCCCAGCCCATCACAGCCCATCACAGTACTGACCTCCCCACCATCCAAGGGATGTACAGGAGTCGCTGCCTCAAAAAGACAGCCAGCATCATCAGAGACCCTCACCACCCTGGCCACACTCTCACTGACCCACACCACCCTGGCCACACTCTCACTGACCCACACCACCCTGGCCACACTCTCACTGACCCACACCACCCTGGCCACACTCTCACTGACCCACACCACCCTGGCCACACCCTCACTGACCCACACCACCCTGGCCACACTCTCACTGACCCACACCACCCTGGCCACACTCTCACTGACCCACACCACCCTGGCCACACTCTCACTGACCCACACCACCCTGGCCACACTCTCACTGACCCACACCACCCTGGCCACACTCTCACTGACCCACACCACCCTGGCCACACTCTCACTGACCCACACCACCCTGGCCACACTCTCATTTCACCCCTGCCATCGGGAAGAAGATTCAGGAGCCTGAAAACTGTGACATCCAGCTTCAAGAATAAATTATTCTCAACAACCATCAGACTCTTGAATACTGCAACTCAGCAACCGTGAACTAACCTCAGCAACCGTGAACTTCTGTGTTTTTGGTTGCAGTACAGATGTTGTTTTTTTACACTAATTATGGTTGTTTATTAAATGTTGTTATTATTCTATGTATCAGTGTGTATTTAGTGTACAGGCTGGCGAAGCTGCTGTAAACAGGATTTCCATGGTTCTGTTGTCTGTACATGTGACGATTAAACTCTCGACACTTGACTTTTGACATCTAACTGGTCTTTCATGGCTCAGTGGGTCAGGATGTGTGTGCTCATCCATTCCAGATATTGAACACATAATGGTGCTGTTGCTTAACACACTTAATGGTGGTCTGAGGGGAGACACGTCGTGGGGTCTGAGACACTTAATGGTGGTCTGAGGGGAGACACGTCGTGGGGTCTGAGACACTTAATGGTGGTCTGAGGGGAGACACGTCGTGGGGTCTGAGACACTTAATGGTGGTCTGAGGGGAGACACGTCGTGGGGTCTGAGACACTTAATGGTGGTCTGAGGGGAGACACGTCGTGGGGTCTGAGACACTTAATGGTGGTCTGAAGGGAGACACGTCGTGGAATTGGGCAGTAGACACTGTGGGCCCAGCTGCCTGGCCTCTTTCATTTGCTTTTAGGCTCATGATTACACATGGAATATCTTTCCTTTAATGTTTGAGCCTTCCTAACCTCCACTTTCGGGAGATCCAAGACCCTTTTCCAGGCCTTTCCCACATGTATCTCACCACTTCCCTGAAGTTGATTTCCATCCCTTGAAATTACAGGCGTGTGATTTTCTGCTCTGATATTGTGAAGGTCTGAGTGAGAGTCTGACTCAGGAGTATCGGAGGGTCAGGACTATCGGAGGGGTCAGGAGTATCGGTGGGTCAGGACTATTGGAGGGGTCAGGAGTATCGGAGGGGTCAGGAGTATCGGAGTATCGGGGGGTCAGGAGTGTCGGTGGGTCAGGAGTATCGGAGTATCGGGGGGTCAGGAGTATCGGAGGGGTCAGGAGTATCGGGGGTCAGGAGTATCGGAGTATTGGTGGGTCAGGACTATCGGAGGGGTCAGGAATATCGGTGGGTCAGGAGTATCGGAGTATCGGTGGGTCAGGTGGTGCTGAAGAAGGACATCATTCTATCGGAGTCCTTGGCTCACACCAGCAGCAGTAACGATTGCCACAAAGGTCCAAGAAGCCGGGACGTTCTCACCTCCTGATCCCCTGGAAGGTGGAATAAGAAACAGGCCTCTTGTTATCACCTCAGTCCATATCCAGACACGGAGTGGTGATTATTAATTTTGTTTTGTTTGGGAATGTGTTGATCTATTCTATTATTGGAAACACTAGCTAATCTCAGTAATGCAGCAAACGTTAAGCTGTTTAATGTAGGTTTTGTGGTGTTTCATTAATAGACAATAGACAATAGGTACAGGAGTAGGCCATTCGGCCCTTCGAGCCAGTACCGCCATTCAATGTGATCATGGCTGATCATTCTCAATCAGTACCCCGTTCCTGCCTTCTCCCCATACCCCCTGACTCCGCTATCCTTAAGAGCTCTATCTAGCTCTCTCTTGAATGCATTCAGAGACTTGGCCTCCACTGCCTTCTGAGGCAGAGAATTCCACAGATTCACAACTCTCTGACTGAAAAGGTTTTTCCTCATCTCCGTTCTAAATGGCCTACCCCTTATTCTTTAGATATTTTTTTAGATTTAGAGATACAGCGCGGAAACAGGCCCTTCGGCCCACTGAGTCCGTGCGCCCAGCGATCCCCACACATTAACATAGAAACATAGAAACATAGAAAATAGGTGCAGGAGTAGGCCATTCGGCCCTTCGAGCCTGCACCGCCATTCAATATGATCATGGCTGATCATTCAGCTCAGTAGTCTGTACCTGCCTTCTCTCCATACCCCCTGATCCCTTTAGCAAAAAGGGCCACATCTAACTCCCTCTTAAATATAGCCAATGAACTGGCCTCAACTACCTTCTGTGGCAGAGAATTCCACAGACTCACCACTCTCTGTGTGAAGAAATGTTTTCTCATCTCGGTCCTAAAAGACTTCCCCCTTATCCTTAAGCTGTGACCCCTGGTTCTGGACTCCCCCAACATCGGGAACAATCTTCCCGCATCTAGCCTCTCCAACCCCTTAAGAATTTTATATGTTTCTATAAGATCCCCCCTCAGTCTTCTAAATTCCAGCGAGTACAAGCCCAGTCTATCTAGTCTTTCCTCATATGTAAGTCCCGCCATCCCAGGGATCAATCTGGTGAACCTTCTCTGTACTCCCTCTAAGGCAAGAACGTCTTTCCTCAGGTTAGGAGACCAAAACTGCACTATCCTACACACACTAGGGACAATTTTTACATTTTACCCAGTCAATTAACCTACATACCTGCACGTCTTTGGAGTGTGGGAGGAAACCGAAGATCTCGGAGAAAACCCACGCAGGTCACGGGGAGAACGTACAAACTCCGTACAGACGGCGCCCGTAGTCAGGATCGAACCTGAGTCTCTGGCGCTGCATTCGCTGTAAGGCAGCAACTCTACCACTGCGCCACCGTGCCGCCCTGGACTCTGGACTCCCCTAACATTGGGAACATGTTTCCTGCCTCTATCGTATCCAACCCCTTAATAATCTTATATGTTTCGATAAGATCCCCCCTCATCCTTCTAAATTCCAGTGTATACAAGCCTAGTGGCTCCAGTCTTTCAATAGACAGACAATAGGTGCAGGAGGAGGCCCTTCGGCCCTTCGAGCTAGCACCGCCATTCAATGTGATCATGGCTGATCATTCTCAATCAGTACCCCGTTCCTGCCTTCTCCCCATACCCCCTGACTCTGCTATCCTTAAGAGCTCTATCTAGCTCTCTCTTGAATGCATTCAGAGAATTGGCCTCCACTGCCCTCTGAGGTAGAGATTTCCACAGATTCACAACTCTCTGACTGACTGACATATGACAGTCCCGCCATTCCGGGAATTAACCTAGTAAACCTACGCTGCACGCCCTCAATAGCAAGAATATCCTTCCTCAAATTTGGAGACCAAAACTGCACACAGTACTCCAGGTGCGGTCTTTAAAGAGTTAAAACTAACTCTTTCATACACTGGGTTTCTGTTAATTGGGCTATTTGGTTTTGGTGAAAGGGAGACATTGACTTTTCATTGTCAATACTTTGGTTACTTTATCAGCTCCTTATTATTAGCATGAAGCCTGTGTAGTTTGTATAGATCACGCTAATTCACTCTTAGTACTCTCACTGTTAATACTGTCACTGTTAATACTATCTTAGTCATAGAGTGATACAGCAGGGAAACAGGCCCTTCGGCCCAACTTGGCCACACCGACCCACATGCCCCATCTACACTAGTCCCACCTGCCTGCATTTGGCCCATATCCCTCTAAACCTGTCCTATCCACCTACCTGCCCAAATGTCTTTTAAACGTTGTGATAGTCCCTGCCTCAACTATCCCCTCTGGCAGCTCGTTCCACACACCCACCATACTTTGTGTAAAAACGTAACCCCTCAGGTTTCCATTAAATGCTTCTCCCCTCACCTTTCCCCCCTCACCTTTCCTCCCTTACTGTCTTGTTAATACTGTCTTGTTAATACTGCTTTGTTAATACTGTCTTGTTAATACTGTCTTGTTAATACTGTCTTGTTAATACTGCTTTGTTAATACTGTCTTGTATAATTGTAAATAGTCCCTACTGTGTGTAGGATAGTGTTAGTGTGCGGGGATCACTGGTCGGCGTGGACTCGGTGGGCTGAAGGACCTGTTTCCGCGCTGTATCTCTAAACTAAACTAAACTAAATTTATTGAAACATATTCATTCATACAATACTGGCATCACTAGTAATGCCGATTACTAGTGTATCGATTACTAGTGCATCGACTCGATCACTAATATGTAATGACCATCTCGAATGCCCCTTGACCACAGAGATGATTAACAAGTCGTTGTCCAATCACGTAAAGATGAGATCAGATTCCCTTTACATGAAGAACATTTGTGAACCAGACTGTTTTTTGACGTTGGAAGTTTCTTCATTAAAATGCAAGCTTTTAAAATTCCACATAATTGACCTTAAAATCCACCAATGGGCTTTGGGAGGTGTGAATTCAAGTCTCTGAGTCATCGTGCAGCCCTTTTGGTGGTAATCCTGTAATTTAAACACATTATTGAATTTTACCTTTCATCTGGCCTCCTCAATGTCAGAATGTAATAAAATGGTTGATTGCTGTCAGTGAGAGTCAGGGTTACGAAGTGTCTGTGGGGATCGGTGAGGAAGTTTTCTTCACGTATTTAATCGGCAGTGATGGGACAGGTTCCTATTCCTGCCCCTCATTGTCATGTTGTTATTGTCCATGAAGACTCATAAAGGGAGAACTAGCAGGAATAAGCCATTCAACTCCTCATCCCTGCTCCTTCCTTTAATATCATGGTTGACCTTTAACTGAAGCACAGGAGATCCAGACATAATCCAACTGGACTTGAAGTTCCGACTTTATGAAGTCTAATTACTTTCCACATCAGGAGAAGCAAAGCCAGAGGGCTGGTGTCAGCACCAGGCCTGGCAACTAACGCTACCTCTCTAAATTTTAAACGCCTCATGCTAACAGTGTCAGTATTAACAAGACAGTATTAACAAGACAGTATTAACAAGACAGCATTAACAAGACAGTATTAACAAGACAGCATTAACAAGACAGCATTAACAAGACAGCATTAACAAGACAGTATTAACAAGGCAGTATTAACAAGACAGTATTAACCTACAATTAACCTACAAACCAACACGTCTTTGGAGTGTGGGAGGAAACCAGAGATTCCTCGCAGGTCATGGGGAGAACATACAAACTCCTTACAGACAGTGGTCAGGATTGAACCCGGATCTACAGTGCTGTAAAGCAGCAACTCTACCTCTGCACCACAGAGATGCCCTCACAGGTCATTGTATACTTGATCAAGCTGGAATACTCTGGGTAGTTCTGCTCACACATGGACATGACTGCTCAGGGAGTCTCTCCAGGATGTGAAACTCCTCTGTTCCCAGGAGAGACTGGAGACTGGGCTTGTTTAATCTCGGAGTGAGGACTGAGCAGAAGTGTTGATGCCCACTCCCTGTGGAGCAATCCAGTTACGAGGGGCATACAGCGAGGGTGGAGAGTGAGAAACATTACCCCAAGGGGGAGAGGTCTAAAGCCAGAGGGCACAGATTTAAGGCGAAGAGTAGGATGATTAGAGAGGATCGTGAGGAAACACAGATTCAGAAGGTGGCTGCAATCTGGAACACAGCCGAGGAGGTAGAGGTGGTGGAGGCCACCCAAATGTAGTTTAATTTAGAGACACAGCACGGAAACAGGCCCTTCGGCCTATCGAGTCCATGCTGCCCATCGATCACCCGTTCACTAATTCTATGTTGTCTCACTTTTGCATTGTACACATTAGGGACAATTTACAGAAGCCAATTAACGTACAAACCCGCACGTCTTTGGAATGTGGGAGGAAACCAGGGCACCTGGAGGAAACCCACGCTGTCACAGGGAGAACGTACAAACTCTGCACAGACAGCAGCACATGAGGCCGGGATCAAACCTGGGTCTCTGGTGCTGTGAGGCAATGGCTCTACCCGCTGCACCACTGTGCCGCCTGGGTGATCCAGCCACCTGTTCCTCTCGCATCTGTGCAAGAGTTTGCAGGTCCCACATTGGCCTCAGTCAGCTCAAAACCCAATGAACCAGAGTGGAAGCAAGTCATCTATGATCCTGAAGGACTACCTAAGAATGCTGAGTAAAGGTGCAGATAACTCAAGTCAAACACAGTTTCATTTAACTTACATAATCCACAAAGCTGCATTATGGCCATGCAGGGTAGGCAAAAGTCAACCTTCATACTGAGAACCTTAGATCCTGTTGAAATCCATCCACAAGACGTAGATGTAGCTGGGCAGACCATTGTCCACTGCCCACCCCTCAACTGCCCATGAACGCAATGGGTTGAAAAGTCAATTCACAGAGAGCTTGCAGGTTCTCCCTGGGACTGTGGGGCTGAAGGATGTGAAGACCCGACTGAGGAGGAGAGTCAGAGACTCAGGCACAGCTCTGTGCAAAAAGGCTCTGGAATGGAATGTCATTTGACATGAGGAACGCATGAATTAGGAAAGTACAACAAGCACACCAAGCTTGCTTCTTCCACACAAACTGTAGAATCTAGCTACAGTTAGAGGAATTGCAGATGCTCGATTTTAAACCAACACAAAGTGCTGGAGTAACTCAGTGGGTCAGGCAGCATCTCTGGAAGACATGGACAGGTGACGTTTGAAGTTGGGACTCTTCTTCAAGCGGTAGAATCTGTTCTGACCTAGTTTCATTTCCTCAGAGATTTCCTGTTCTTGAAAATGAAGTCAAAGTTAATTCCAGAAGAGTCATTATTCCTCAACATTTCATTTTCTCTGCTGGAGAAAGTGGAGCCATTTACACTAGGCACCTCGACTCAGAAGGTAAGGAAATACTCCCAGCTCAACCACAGCAAGACATTGGTTACTGGTATTTTACTACGGAAGCTTCGAACACCAAGTCTCGCACGAGTATTCCCCGGTTTGCACACTCATTCCACACTCTCTCAGTTTGTGGCTGTCTGTGCCAAGTCTGTCACAGTAGTGCTTAGGGAGTGTAGTTGTTTGGTCCGAGGATAGGCAGGATTCCCATCAAGTCACAGCCCATTGTAAGAGGACACCAGGGTGTGTTTACCTTGGCCAACTTGCACTCCAGGTCCTGAGCTGAAAATCCTTAACCAGAATGCAAGCCAACGCCTTTCCTTTACCTGCTGTCTATGTTTAATATATTAATCCCTTCAGACTGTACGTAGCCAGGAAGTTAACACGACAGGAGGTTTGTGGCCATTTTACCAACACTCGACCGATAAATTGAGTGACACAGGGAATAGGAATTTCAGGCCTGTTACCAACTAAGAAACTAGACTCAGTTCACCTTGACGATCATTCAAGTAGAGGCACGTTGTGTAGGAAAATAACTGCAGATGCTGGTACAAATCGAAGGTATCACAAAATGCTGGAGTAACTCAGCAAGTCAGGCAGCATCTGGGAGAGAGGGAATGGGTGACGTTTCAGGTCAAGACCCTTCTTCAGACTGATGTCAGGAGAGGCGATCATTCCTGGAGAGATGGAGAGAAACAGAAAGGGGTGGGAGAAAGGGAACAAGAAAATGTGAGGGAGAGAACAGAAAGAATGAGTTGAAGCGTCAAGGTAACAATCAATCTTGTTATTGATACGATCGTGATATAGAAGGAATGAGAAAGAGCAGGTTACATTATGTAGTGGACATCTCACAAGGATGCATACTGACACATCTAGATGCACAGAGCCTCTTGCCCAGAGTAGGGGAATCGAGAACCAGAAGACAGAGGTTTAAGGGGAAAGGGAAAAAATGTAATAGGAATCTGAGGGGTAACTTTTTCACACAAAGGGCGGTCGGTGTATGGAACGAGCTGCCAGAGGAGGTAGTAGAGACAGGGACTATCACAACGTTTAAGAAACAGTTAGGTACATGGATAAGACAGGTTTGGAGGGATATGGACCAAAAGCCGGCAGGTGGGACTAGTGCAGCTGGGACATGTTGGGCATGTTGGGCCGAAGGGCCTGTTTCCACACTGTATCACTCTATGAAAGGGAGAACATCGAATAACCTTCTGTAGGAAAACTTAGTCAGCTAAACCAAGCCAGCAGAATAAAGAGGTCTTAAAAGAACAAACAGAAAATAGGCAGATCGGTAGTCATGGAGACACAATGACCCTGATACCATATTAGGCCCGGACGCTGTAGGCCCCGACACTGTAGGCCCCAACGCTGTAGGCCCCGACACTGTAGACCCCGACACTGTAGGCCCCGACACTGTAGGCCCCGACACTGTAGGCCCCGACACTGCAGGCCCCGACGCTGTATGACCCGACACTGTAGGCCCCGACACTGTAGGCCCAACACTGTAGGCCCCGACACTGTAGGCCCCGACACTGTAGGCCCCGACACTGTAGGCCCCGACGCTGTAGGCCCCGATGCTGAAGGCCCCGACACTGTAGGCCCCGACACTGTGGGCCCCAACGCTGTAGGACCCGACACTGTAGGTCCCGACACTGTAGGCCCCGACGCTGTAGGTCCCGACACTGTAGGTCCCAACGCTGTAGATCGCAACAGTTTAGGTCCCGACACTCCAGGTTTCCGACATTTTAGCTCCGGACAGTCTAGGTCTGGAGGCCCAGGCGCCGCCTAACGAAGGTTGCGTAGCAACCCGCCTCCTGGCCTTGGCAGCCGCCATTGGTGGAGTGGGGGCACGTGGCCGCTGGCTGGGTGAGGTCACGTGGGGCGCGGGGCGGTGACGTCACCTTGTCCCGTATTTGGGAGTGAGGAAGTTGGCAACTATAGTGGAAAGGGATGGGGTTTGGGAACAAGGAGTGATGAAAGGGAGATTGTGAGTTGAGGGATGGGAGATGACGTATGTAGCAAGATCTGAGGACTGGATTTAGGTGTCAACTGTGGACTATTCAGTCAGATAGATATCTATTTAAGATCTACTCCACTTGTCAACTCTGCAGGTCTGTTGCTAGCTCAGAGTTCACTTTTCCAGTCGAGACATTAAACTTGGGCTTTCTCTGCCTTTCAGGAGACACTGAAGGTCCCAGGGCTCGACTTTAAATAAGAGGAAGGGATTTCCCGAGTGTTAAAGATATCCTTCAACACAGATTGCCTGCTCCCACACACACACACACACACACACACACACACACACACACACACACACACACACACACACACACACACACACACACACACACACACACACACACACACACACACACACACACACACACACACACACACACATCACCTCAGTGTCCACAGGCCACAAATCCTTCATTCCCATAATTCTCTGGGACATTCTACAGCCACAAAAGGTGGTGTAAAATTCATAGTTTTTTACATTTATCTGACAGATGTTTCTCAATAACGAAGAGTGTGAAGGAGGCTCTGTAAAGTAGAGCAATATCCAGCTAATGTTCAGCTTGCAAGGTGTTATGTGCAGGAGATTGCTGGTCTTATTGGTCATCGAGTCATCGAGTGATACAGTGTGGAGGTATACTTGCCCACACCGGCCAACATGTCCCAGCTACATTAGTCATAGAGTGATACAGCGTGGAAACAGGCCCTTTGGCCCAACTTGCCCACACCGGCCAACATGTCCCAGCTACATTAGTCCCACCTGCCTGCGCTTGGTCCATATCTGTCACTATTAGCAGGTGAGCCTTGAACTCATTTGTAGTTATACATCTGCCTACTGTTTTAGTGAGGCCATTATCCCATTTACCTTTAATGGTTTAAAGACTCAAACAGCAGAGAGTGGAATGTCTGAGGAATGCATTGTGTTTCCAGTTGTACTGCAGTTAATAGATAGGTTTACCACAATGTGCTACGAGTTAATGTTCATTCCCAAATGTAGTGTTAACATTTTTATTTCAAGCAGTTCAGCTGCTAAAGAGAAAGAAAAAAAAGCTAATGAGTTGGTTTCTAAACTTGGAAAGTTTCTTTGGATTGTAAATCAAAGATTGCAGAAAAGGTAATGTTTCTCATAGCGTGACCCCAGGTTACAAAAACAGCAATAAATTGCACAACGTAGTCAGCTGACTGTAGCTATCATTAGTTTTCTGTGTTACTGAGTCAAGGGTTGCCCAGAACTGGAAGACCCTCTATTTCTGTGCAGGTCTGGTTAAAGTAACATTAATGAATCTTGTTGGACTGAGGTTTCCTTGTGTTCAGCTCAGCCCACACAAAGCATGTCAATGCTCATTGCTTAGAGGAAAAAAAATTGTTATCAATTAATGTTTGGCTTAGAGTCCAATTCCTCTATTATGAGCCAAAACTGAGAGTAGAAAACTCTAATCCTTCACATAATAAAACTGGGAGAGAATCTCAGACAGATAGGTTCATGATTTATCACGTGTCAGTTGCGAATCCTCGTTCTCCTATCAGTTCAAGTAAACATCAGTGAAGAGGCCTTGCCCTGCCCACCCAGAAGGACAAAGAACGAAAGAAGAACGCAGGAATGAATGAATGAATGAATGAAAGAGCAGACACACACTGCAAAAGAAGCAGAGGAATATGCTGCAATGGATCAAAAAGACCCATGCAATGAGACATAGGGAGGGAGGGGCAGAATAGGTTCGACTTTCAGATTGCAGACGTTGGAATCACAGTTAACCTTGTCCAGAAAAGGCAGATGTAATGGTATCATGGTAGGACCACGTTATAGCATTAGAGCACAGGACAGGAGAAGGTCAAGCAGTTCAGTTTGGTTTATTGTCTCGTGCACCGAGGTACAGTGAAAAGCTTTTGTTGCACGCTATCCAGTCAGCGGAAAGACAACACGTGATTACAATCGAGCCAATTACAGTGTACAGATACATCAACGCTGAGCTGGTTCCCTGAAAATCTAGTTTGAGATTGACAATCTCGTGTCCTGGTGTCGAGACAACCTTTCTCCCAATGTCAGCAAGACAAAGGAGATAGTGATGGACTTCAGGAAGTGACGCAGTACACATGGCCCAGTTTGCATTGATGGCACCAAAGGTGAGATGATGGAAAACTTCAAATTCCTAGGAGTCAATATCACCAACAACTTCTCCTGGACCCCTCATATTGAAGCAACGACCAAGAAAGTACACCAACGCCTCTACTTCCTTACAAGGCTTAGGAAGTTCGGCATGTTCCCTACAACTCCCACCAACTTCTACGGATGCACCAGAGAAAGCATTTTATCAGGATGCATCACAGCTTGGTTTGGAAACAGTTTCATCCAAGACCGCAAGAAATTGAAGTGAATTGTGAACGCAGCCCAGACCATCACACAAACCAACCTCCCTTCCATTGACTCCATCTACACCTCACGCTGCCTCGGCAAGGCCAGCAGCATCATCAAGGATGAATCACACCCTGACCACTCCCTCTTCTCCCCTCTCCCATCGGGCAAAAGTACAGAAGTGTGAAAACACACACCTCCAGAATCAGGGACAGTTTCTTCCCAGCTGTTATCAGGCAACTGAACCACCAACTAGAGAGTGGTGCTGAACTACTATCTACCTCTATGATCGTATATGCATCACCATGCTTGGACATGATTAATTCTCCAACTTCCCACAATCACTGGGATAATATAAACCTGGCTGTGTGATCAAAGCTTCGACCATTTACTATTGAGCTGGCTGAAGGTGCTCAACTTTCACATTGCAAAAGCTACAACCTTTGAAATGCTACAGTAAATACAATTGAAACATCAGGCAAATGTTGTAACGGTAGCTTCAACAATTGGTTAAATTATGGATATAAACCAGATAAATGATATGATTAGAGGAATTCTCCTCCTATCCCATAAACCGTACATCTTCCCACTCTGGTTACGTAGGATGGTGCAGTTGCCTGAATACAGGCTGGATGGACCTGTAAGGAATATTTAATACGGGGATGCACAACACTAATTGGAGGGCTTAGATTACAACGTGAATTGTTACCATCATATGTATTTATGCTTAGATTTAATTTCTGACCAAACAAACCTGGCACATAACAGCAAGCCAGTCAATGTGAGATGGGTTTGCACTGGAGAGATGTGATTCTGTGATGGACTAGAATGCTTCACAACTGGAATCTCTTGCGGTCTCGGAAAAAGCAGTTACCTTGCCTGGCTGTGATGCTCTGGAAAGGAAGCTCGCTCTGATGTACCTGTAGAAGTTGGCATGAGGCTGGCAAGATCCTGAACATTATCTTTGGCTCCTTGGCTGACCTCAAATACTCAATATGTTTTAGTTTAGAGATATAGCATGGAAACTAGCCCTTCGGCCCACCGAGTCCACACCAATCTGCGATCACCCGTACACCAGTTTATACTACACACGAGGGATAATTTATAGAAGCCAATTAACCTACAAACCTGCACATCTTTGGAATGTGGTAGGAAACCAGAGTACCCGGAGAAAACCCATGTGGTTACAGGAAGACATACAAACTCCGTACAGACAGCACTTGTAGTCAGGATTGAACCCGGGTTTCTGCCGCGGAGGCAGCAGCTCTACCCGCTGCACCAACGTGCAGCTCTCCTTTACTTTGACGTTGTTGAATATTATACTGTAACTAAGAGTCTTTACATGAACACCATTTAAATGGGAGATGGTCGGGTTTAAAGGCTGCTTCTCAGTCACAAACATTGGTCTTGAATGCCATCACTTCCTCAATGACACAGCACGAGCTAATAGCATAAAGTTGGGTGAGCGATGGAGGGTGGTCAGATGTGACATGGATAATTTAGCAGCACAGGGCAACAGGCAGACTAAATGATCTAACAGGACATCATTGGCTTGCTTACATGGAATGACCTAATAGTACATCATTGGTTCATTGGAAACTTTGACACCATTTTGTAGACATTGAGGAGCAGAGAATTAGTGAAACTCATCAGGAGAGTGATGTTGTTCTTGGCAAAGAGATAAATCATGCTACGCCTGTCAATGATAGAAGTCAGTTTAGTAATTAGACATTCTATATCATCCACTTAAGGGGTGAAGCAAAGCTACATCTTTAAGGCCTAATATATTTAACTACATTTATTTTAAATAAATTATTTGTGGTATATTTTTACACCATTGGCATAGATGTGGTAGTAACATCCAGCCAGGGGGAAGGAATGCAAAATGCACGCACACTTGATGTGCGAACTATGCCAAATATACCCACCTGCTACAATTACAAAGAGATTTGGACCCAAGACCACACTTACTGTGAAACAAAACCTATAGCAACAGGTTACTCATCAGACAAACCCTTTAAAACAGAGGCTGGCCCGATACAGGTTGTCCACTGAATGAGAGTGATGGTGACCACTTCATAGCGACGTATTAAAAACCGACCATGCGACTCTTGATAAAAACCCTCACTGTCCCATGTGAATGTATAGGTAACACAATGCATATTGCCCTTGGTAAAACACTTTCGACATTCCTGACTTTATCCAGCTCTCCAATGGAGTTTCAGCTGCTAATCTACACCAAATGTCATTGTTCTGACTGGGAAGATGATGTTATCAGATGGTTTCAATATGGTTCCTTTGTCAAAAATTGCTGGGTTTGGATATTCTGGTGTCCCAGGTATACCATTGGTTCTGACCAAGCACAGGGCTCCCTGAGAGCTTCACACCCTTTCCAATAAAGCAAACCATTTTACAGGTCGTTAGTGGAGACTGACAGCCAGTATCCTGAACGAAGCCAATTACAATCGCTGGTCGCCACGCCGGTGGTTAGATGGGGTCCCATCACTCGGCTGCATTTCTTCCCGACCTTCCCGTTCCAAAATGTGATTATGTCTGAGGCCAATTTGGGTCCAGAACTAGAGGAACAGCAGCTCATATTCTGCTAGGCGAGCTCACAACCCAACGGTAGGAACACTGAACTCTCCAATTTCAGGCAACACCTCGTCCCCACCACTATTTCCCCCCTCTCTTCCCTCTGTCCCACTCGGATGTGCACTCACTCTCCCACTACCCTGCCCCCTCTCCTCTTCCCCCTTATCCTCTCCTCTGGCTTCACAGTTCGCTCCTGCCCTTTCCTTATGCCTTTAGTGTTCCTCTCACCCCCGACCTTTGACCACCAGTCACACACCTCCCTCCCCTGTATCCACCTATCAGGCCGATCATCATTGGTGGGTCAGAGAGTCTGGAAACAGGCCCTTCGGCCCACCCTGTGGGGGATAGCAACATCCTTGTAATTCTTCTCTGCACTCTGTGAGACCTGACCCACTGAGTTCCTGCAGCTGACTGTATTGTCTCTCATCTCCAGATGTTGCACTCTCCCACAGCTGGGCAGCTGTTCACTATAAAGGATATGAGTGTCAATGTGTTTAAGGTGTTTCGCCTTGTGGCAGAGCACAGACACAGCATTGGTTGTCATTATTTCGCACATGTAGGCAAGCCTATGATAGTTGCTGGGTTCTGTTACGACTGGTACACCTGTGATCACTGCCTCGACCTGAAACGTCACCCATTCCTTCTCTCCTGAGATGCTGCCTGACCTGCTGAGTTACCAGCACTCTGTGACACCTTCATGCCAACCAGGCTACTCCATCTCATGTGTGAAATCACCCTTTTTGTCCCACGTCCAAACAAATGTAATTATTGCCATGCCTTGGATATTAGTTTAGAGATATAGTGTGGAAACAGGCCCTTCGGCCCATTGAGTCCATGCTGGCCGGAGTTCACCCTACACACCAGCAATAATTTACTGAAGCCAATTAACCTACAAACCTGCACGTCTTTGGGATGTTAGAGGAAACCGGAGCACCCGGAGAAAACCCACGTGGTCACAGGAACTGTACGGACAGCACCTGAGGTTAGGATTGAACCCGTATCTCTGGTGCTGTGATGCAGTGGCTCGACCACTGGCCCACCGTGCTGCCTGAATGATTGTGTTGTTTAGTTTAGTTTAGAGATACAGCGCGGAAACAGGCCCTTCGGCCCACTGAGTCTGCACCGACCAGCGATCCCTGTACACCAACCCTACCCTGCACACCCTCGGGACAATTTACATTTACACCAAGCCAATTAACCTACAACTTTGGACTGTGGGAGGAAACTGAAGGTCTTGGAGAAACATGCGGTCATAGGGAGAACGTGCAAACTCCGTACAGACAGCACCCGTAGTTAGGATGGAACCCGGGTCTCTGGCGCTGTGAGGCAGCAGCTCTACCCGCTGCACCACCGTACCGCATGGATGATTGTGATGTGTTGACCCTTGTTTCGCTGTGACGAAGGTGGTTACACATCTCCTTTACTTTGGCCGCCACCATGAAGATACCACATCGCACGAGGCGTCCGTGCCACAGATCATTAGAGCCCAGCCTTGAGGTGGGACAGGAATCTCTGCCCGGTTATCTCACGTTACTCTGACTTTCATCAATTGTTTTTGAGTTAACGGCACCACTAGCAGTGATTTCTGCAGATCCCACACACTTGGCTTTCAGCACCTAGGAACCATGCACTTTGTAGTTGAAGTTGTACTTCAATTCAAACATGCCTAGATTAACGCTAAACTCATTCATGTGTTCCTGAGTGTGGAAACATATACTTGCTCTTCAGTTGCATCACCAATCTCTGCACATATGTGTTGGCCTCTATTTTTCTTACCGGTGGAAGATTCTGGTGAGATTAAGCAGAGTAACATTGATGGAAAACTGCAATTGTGTGAATGAAAATTATTTTCCTTCTTTGACTTTGGCCATTGTCGTTGTTATTAACCTTCCATGGTAGTATGGCACCAAACTGTCGCTCCGTGTTCAGAACAAGAGTCGCCCATCATAACTCTCAAGAGCCCCATCTAATGACGTTGCTCCACACAGGTTCAGCAAGTCATGGGTAGACATGGCCAAGGCACTGATGGACTTTCAGAATTGACATTGTCCAGATTCCTTCCATGTTGATGAGGACATTAGTGAGTGGGGAACGTGTATAGAGAAACACCTGATCGCGATGGTAGACATGGGAGGCTTCTTGATCTACTTATGAACATTGGGGAAGGTCACGTCCCTCCTTCCTCGCTCCCACCTCAGCCCCCACCTGCGTATCAACCTATCAGAGAACAGTCCCAGGCAAGCTCCCACTGGGCAGCACGGTGGTGCAGCGGGTAGAGCTGCTGCCTAGCAGCGCCAGAGACCCGGGTTTTATCCTGACCTAGGCTGCTGTCTGTGTGGAGTTTGCATGTTCTCTCTGTGACCACATGGGTTTCCTCCGGGTGCTCTGGTTTCCTCCCACATTCCAAAGATGCACAGGTTTGGAGGTTAATTATCCCTCTGTAAATTGTCCTGGTGTGGAGGGAGTGGATGAGAAAGTTGGATAACATAGAACTAGTGTGAAGGGTGATCGATGGTCGGTGGGACTCGGCGGGCGAAGGGCCTGTTTCCATGCTGTATCTATCAATTATCCGAACTCTAAAACTTGAACTTGTTCAGCAACATTCCCCATTTGCTGCACCAGTAGTGTAAACAGGGTTCCAGGCACGATTACAGGGAGATGTTTCACTGTCTGACCTTTCTAAAAGGCTGCATCAGTCTAAAGCTAGTCAGTCTGGTGTTGAGAAGAATCACCTGGTGTTTATGTGAGACTTGAACAGTAACTGCTCTTTGTAATCAATTGTGGGTAAAGTAAATAACTTTCTCTAACTTCATCACCAGTCCCACATCTATTATACTGTAATTGTTGTAACTTAATTTGCTTCCAAGAAAGTTTGTTTGTTTATTTTTAGGAAAATCTCTGCTTATTTAGAATTGGTTCTGATATTTCGGAATAAAACAACAGCAGCTCCAAAGACAAGTGGTGTTGCTGTGAAATCCGTCTCATGCCACACGGCATTGCCGTTCCCCCACAGTCCAGTTTGCAAAACTCTAATCAATCAGTTGGAAGACTCTAGGCTTAGCTTTACAAATTTAAATTTTAAAAACGTGAATTTCCACTTATTAAGGTCATAAGGTCATAAGTGATAGGAGCAGAATTAGGCCATTCGGCCCATCAAGTCTACTCCGCCATTCAATCCTGGCTGATCTATCTCTCCCTCCTAACCCCATTCACCTGCCTTCTCCCCATAACCCCTGACACCCGTACTAATCAACAATCTATCTATCTCTGCCTTACATATATTATTGTTGGAGAAAAGAAAACTGAGAAACGTGATTGAGATCTTCTGGATAAATCTGGCACACATGAGGCAAAATTAAAAACACCCTATTTCACACTCACAGAACCAGAGGACACAAGCACACAATGACCAATCCTCCCCCAGGTTCAAGGGGAGGAATGTTGACAGGATGGAATATCACCCGATGATCATAGGAGTTGCAAAATGAAGCTTTTCACTGTACCTCAGTCCACATGACAATAATAGGCCTGAACCAAATATTGAGGGGATTGTGGGTTATGGTTTAGGTCCATTATTGTCACGTGTACCGAGGTACAGTGAAAAGCTTCATTTTACATGCTGTCCAATCAGATCAAATAATACCATACATAAATACAAGCAAGTCACAGACTGCAGAATGTAGTTCTCAGCATCAGTTCCATATTCAAAGTCCAATGTCCACAATGAGGTAGAGGTGAATCGGACAGTACCTCAGCTTCTGGAAGGGCCGTTCAGAAGTCTGATAACAGAGGGGAAAAAGCCATTCCAGAGTCTGGTGGTGCGCGCTTTCAAGCTTCTGTACCTTCTGCTGGACAGGAGCCATGACTGGCAGTTCCCAGCAGGGTCAGGGTAATCAGTCAGAAGAAGGATTGATAATAGTCTGAGGAAGAGCTGATGGGGTGAGGAGCCCCCCAGATGTGGTGAGATGAGGACCATGGGTGGCCCCCAGCTGTGGTGAGACGGGGACCATGGATGCAGCCCCCAGCTGTGGTAGATGACCATGGGTGGCCCCCAGCTGTGGTGAGATGACCATGGGTGCAGCCCCCAGCTGCGGTGAGATGACCATGGGTGGCTCCCAGATGTGGTGAGATGACCATGGGTGCAGCTCCCAGCTGTGGTGAGATGGGGACCATGGGTGCAGCCCCCAGCTGTGGTGAGATGAAGACCATGGGTGCAGCCCCCAGCTGTGGTGAGATGGGGACCATGGGTGGCCCCCAGCTGTGGTGAGATGACCATGGGTGGCTCCCAGCTGTGGTGAGATGGGGACCATGGGTGCAGCCCCCAGATGTGGTGAGATGGGGACCATGGGTGCAGCCCCCAGCTGTGGTGAGATGGGGACCATGGGTGCAGCCCCCAGCTGTGGTGAGATGAAGACCACGGGTGCAGCCCCCAGCTGTGGTGAGATGGGGACCATGGGTGCAGCCCCAAGCTGTGGTAGATGACCATGGGTGGCCCCCAGCTGTGGTGAGATGGGGACCATGGGTGCAGCCCCCAGCTGTGGTGAGATGGGGACCATGGGTGCAGCCCCCAGCTGTGGTGAGATGAAGACCATGGGTGGCCCCCAGCTGTGGTGAGATGAGGACCATGGGTGGAGCTCTGGGTCAATGAAGCATCCATCAAGTTGATGATGTTGATGCTGATGCTTCGATGACCCAGAATGATGTTGATGGAGCTCTGGCTGTCAGTTCATTTTTCACGTTAAATTAGACAATAGACAATAGACAATAGGTGCAGGAGTAGGCCATTCAGCCCTTCGAGCCAGCACCGCCATTCAATGCGATCATGGCTGATCACTCTCAATCAGTACCCCGTTCCTGCCTTCTCCCCATACCCCCTCACTCCGCTATCCTTAAGAGCTCTATCCAGCTCTCTCTTGAAAGCATCCAACGAACTGGCCTCCACTGCCTTCTGAGGCAGAGAATTCCACACCTTCACCACTCTCTGACTGAAAAAGTTCTTCCTCATCTCCGTTCAAATTCTCTTAGACTTTGTGTTCTGAACTAGTCCTTACCAGATATGTGTTCATTTTGTTAACTGAATGGACTCAAAATACTTTGTTGTGTTACTTTTCCGTTAGCTGTGGGAAGAATACTATTGTGTAAAACAGTGCTTAAAACAGTGTACCGGAACTTCTAAGAAGTTAAATGTCATTATTTTGTTTTCTGTCCACGTGACACGTATGTTTATTACTCATGCGTGCCAGTATCTTTTTGTGCTTTAAAACGCACCGTGTAAAAGGGATTCATGTCAACAGGTTCATCTTTCAGTCTGATTTCTGGGGGAAACAGAATCCTCCAGATCAATGCTAGAAAGATAGATTCTGCAAATCAACATGAGGTTGTGGAGGGGAGGGGATAGATGTAGGTAAAGTTATTAGAGGCACAGATAGGGTAGACAGTCAGAACCTTTATCCACCATTACACTGAGCACCGGCTCACCACAGGGCTGTGTGTTGAGCCCCATCCTTTACTCCCTCTACACTCACGACTGCGCCCCCACCCATCCCACCAACACCATCATCAAGTTCGCGGATGACACGACTGTGGTTGGACTCATCTCAGAAGGAGATGAGACAGCCTATAGGGATGAAATCCAAAGGCTGGCAGCATGGTGTTCAGTGAACAATCTGGTCCTGAACTCCTCCAAAACAAAGGAACTTATAATTGACTTTAGAAAAACCAGTGGAGATTACGACCCACTCTACATCAATGGGGTCTGTGTGGAAAGGGTACCAGCTTTCAGGTTCCTGGGTACGCACATCGCAGAGGATCTTACCTGGTCTACCAACACCATCACCACAGTAAAGAAGGCACAGCAGAGACTCCACTTCCTGAGGATCCTCAGGAAAACCAACCTGCAGGAGAAGCTCATGTTGTCCTTCTATCGCTGCTCCATCGAGAGTGTGCTGGCATACTGTATAACCACATGGTATGCCAGCTGCTCAGAAAAGGACAGGAAGGCCCTTCAGAGGGTCATCACGACGGCCCAGAAGATCATCGGCTGCTCACTGCCCTCCCTGGAGCACCTGTTCAGCCTACGCTGCCTCAGTAGAGCAGGCAAAATAATAAAAGATCCATCCCACCCCGGCCACCGTCTGTTTGTTCATCTGCCCTCTGGTCGACGTTACAGGTCAATCAAATCCCGAACAAACAGACTTAAAAACAGTTTTTACCCCAGGGCCATACGAGAACTGAACACTACCTTTGCACTAGGCAACACCGTTAAAAAATCTTGTACTTAATATAATTGTATTTAATTGTATTTATGTATTTATTTGTTTTTGCATTTATTGCATATATGTTTGTACGCACCGTCAGGATTGGCTATTTTTTAATTTCGTTGTACTCGTTGCAATGACAATAAATGAATATTATGAAATGTGAAAGACTAGAGGGTAGAGCTATAATGAGAGAGGGGGAAAGTTTAATGGAGATGCAGAAGTTTGGAGGTTGATTAGCTTGGTTAATTTATAAATTGTCCCTGGTGTGTGTAGGATAGTGTTTGTGTGTCAGGATCGCTGGTCGGTGTGGACTCGGTGGGCTGAAGTACCTGTTTCCGCACTGTATCTCTAAACTAAAGAACACCAGACTCTGTGAGGCAGGAAGAGAGTCACTGACTGACTGGTTGGACGGTGAAGAAACACAGTCTCATACCGCAGTTAACAAGCAATGCTGCAAACTGCACCCTTCAATAACACTGGCTGCTCCACTCAGCAACAAAGCGCATAGTTCAACTAAAATTAAATAAACCTCACCTCATATGAAAATATTATTCATCTTTCTGATGCTTGGAGTGTTTTCAATCAAAGGCAGGTTTGGACGGGCTTTGTCTGTAGACCCTAGCATCGTTTCATAATTCTACAGAATGTCACCTATTTCCAAACACTCTGCCGGGCAGGACAGCAGTGTTGAGCCTGTGCTTATTATTTTAATATCAAACCTTTAGCTGTGTTACCTTTTAGAATCTCAGGAATTTACATTACTTTCAGGAGGAATTAGCAGGCCAGCCTGAGGCCAATTTAGAAGAAAAATGTGATATATTAGCTTTCCATTAAATTAGCATTAGCTTAGAATTTCCTCAATCGTATTGACCCTTATCAGCAAACTGTGGCAATTTTGATGTGACAGTGAGAAGATATGAAGAACGATCCCAGGATTAGGATCTGCACTCCAGTTACCTTAATGCTGTGATGAAGACAAGGCTTTCTTTTGTGTGGTGGTTGCGACGTTGGTGTTTTGTTGTACCAATGTTATAAATCTAAAGATGAACCCATAGCCTTAAAAAGAGAATCATTCTCAGTTTTGTTTCTAGCAGCGGAATCTTCATTTAAACTTTAGGTTGATATAATTGTCGCTGCCATATCTCAGGATCGCCGTGAATGTTGCAATACTCTCCTTCGGCCCAATGACAGGAAAGGAGGTGAATTAAAACTATTATCAGTGCTGGTCCTGTCTGAATTACAAACCAAGGTCTCCTTTAACGGGGTGAAGAATCTGTGGACTATCGCCAGTCTCTCAGTGATGGGGGGGGGGGGGGGGAGTGAAGGCAACTGTTCCTTGATTCCCTCGATAACGAGCCTAAGTCCCAGAGATCTGAGGGTGCTGCTACAAAAACATATCCAGCCTGCTTCTCTCCAATGTCAATCCTAGATCAGGTGATAAAGAGCACAAGCCTAAACATAGAAGGGCACAAAGTGTATCCAAACAATGGGAATAGAGTACTCATGGCTTTTCTGGTACTGATTAAGTGATTGTGTAATGTTTGTTACTTTGCAAAAAGTCAAAGCACGGTCAATGTTTCATCTGGACAAATCCAACTTCAGGAGTCACGACGCATTGACTCCCAAATATCTCCACTTTCTGCAGAATATACTTACCCCTAAATCTCCATTAAATCTCTTTTTTTCTCACCTTAAACCTTTGCCCTCTTGTCTTTAACGCCCCAACACTTTGACCTTCGACATTAACTATTGGTGTTGCTGGTTTATTGTCACACATACCAAGCCACAGTGGAAAGCTTTTCAATTAAATCAGATGGTATTAAACATGAGTACAATCAAGCCTCACACCAAGGTACACCAGGTAGTGCAAAGAGGAAAATCCCAGATACAGGGTTACAGCATGGAGGCCAACAGCCAACAGGTGTCAGGGGTTACCAGGAGAAGGCAGGAGAATGGGGTTAGGAGGGAGAGATAGATCAGCCAGGATTGAATGGTGGAGTAGACTTGATGGGCCGAATGGCCTAATTCTATTCCTATTCCTTATCACTTTATAACCTTATGTAGTGTAACTTGTACAGAGAAAAAGTCCAGCGTGCACAGTGAAGGTAGGTTGGAAGATCGGGACCACCCCGAACTATGGGAGGACTATACAGTTGTCTGATAACAGTGGGGATGAAGCTGGTCTTGAACCTGGTGGGACGTGCTCTCAAGCTTTTGTACCTTTGCATGACAGGAGAGGAACAGAAGGGGAATAACCGAGTTGAGAAAGGTCCTTGATTATGTTGGCTGCTTCCCTGAGGCAGTGGGAAGTGTAGATAGAGTCGATGGGTCTGTGGATGGAGACATGGAGTAGACCACACACATAACTCTGCAATTTCTCGCAGTCTTGGGCAGAGTTGTTCTCAAGCCCGACAGGCTGCTTTCAGTGGTACATCTATAGAGGTTGGTAAACGTTGGGCAGCAGAGTGATGCAGTGGTAGAACTGATGTCTCACAGTACCACAAACCCGTTCCATCCTGACCTTGGGTGCTGTCTGTGTGGAGTTTGTATGTTCTCCCTGTGACCACGTGGGTTTCCTCCAGGCGCTCCGGTTTCGTCCCACCTCCCAAAGACGAGTGTTTGTAGGTTAATTGGCCTCTGTAAATTGCCCCTAGTGTGTAGGGAATGGATGAGAAGGTTGGATAACGTTAGTGTGAACAGGTGTGAACAGGTGACTGATGGTCTATGTGGGTGGTGGGCCATGGTGGGCCAAAGAGCCTGTATCCAGGCTGCATCTCTAAACTAAACTAAAGAGTTGTTGCAGACATGCTGAACATGTCTGAGGAAGGAGAGGTGTAGTGGTACTTGGCTTGGCTTCAGTGTGGTTGCTTGGTGATTGGTGGTGATATTTATGTGAAGGAAGTTGATGTTCTCAACCATGTACTGCACCAGACTTCCTGAGGTCAAAGGCAAGTGGCGTCTTCTTCACAGCTCTTTGCAGAGTCTTGCATTCATTTGTGGATGGGAAAGAGCTCCTAAAAGATGGCAATACAGCTCGATCTGCTGAAGACCCAGTAGGAAAACATGGACAACGTGAATGTATTTAAACCAAATTGGAAGCAACTTTGGGCAAATCTGACTCCACGGCTGACTTGCTTTTCTGTAGTGGACTACATGTTTATCTACTGTGCCAACACTGGGAACTAAAGTTACCTGAAAAATTCTGGTGAATTAGAATAAAACACTAAAAGATAGAATGGAGGAGTGAAACTGAAGACAAATTTGGAAGATTTTTTTTTTAAATGTCCTTGATGTGTCAGTTTGGTTCTGCTTGATAAACTGGGTACTGATGTTGGTCCTGACCTTCAGATATCCTCATTACTGCAATGTTAAACTTGCAAAACAGGCTTGTATTTGAGGAATCATTGTCTAAGTGGGTTGTGGATGCAGAAGGGTCAGCAAGGATATAAACACAAAGCACTAAAATGAGCAACACAAATTAACAAGGTCGTTTTAAAACAACAAGCTTCTGGAGTTCATTTCTGGATGGATGCACCAAATCATGGCTAGACCACACATGGGATGGGAGAAGTGTAAACACTGGTGGCCTCCAGATCATAGAAAGGATGCAATGGCAGAGGAGGAAGCACAAAAAATATTGACTAGAATTTGTATCCAAACGTAATGGTTTTCATCGAAGATGGACACAAAAAGCTGGAGTAACTCACCGGGTCAGACAGCATCTCTGGAGGAAAGGAATAGGTGACGAAGAAGGGTCTTGACCCGAAACGTGTCCTGGAACATCACCCATTCCTTCTCTCCAGAGATGCTGTCTGACCCACTGAGTTACTCCAGCATTTTGTGTCTATCTTCAGTTTAAACCAGCATCTGCAATTCCTTCGTGTACATGAATGTTTTTCATGTTATTTTCCTTTTTGCAATGAAGAAGGCACTTAAGCCTATTGATTTCATGCCAACTGTCAGAACAAACACACCAATCTAATTGTTCTGTCTTATTCTCCCACACAGGTCCATTGACTGCAGCACTGTATTCTGGGCTCCACACTGATCAGCTTTAATATAGTAAATATATATAGTTTAATATAGTACAATTCCAAAACAAGTAAAGAACTTATTCACTCCTTTGTGAAGGTGGTGTAGTTTCAACGTCTTCCTTCTGAGGGAAAGCTTCACTTTGCTTTGCTGTTCAGGAATTCCAAGCATATTTGGGAGATTGAGGATTAGTCAATGAACTATCCATTTGCAGAATAAATTCTTGGCTCTCTTTCGGGCAATTTGTGGGCAAGGGTTTTCAGGGTTGAACAGTGGAACAGTTTCTCTCACAATTCTAATTTATACCACAGACCTAGAATGCAGGTCTAAGCAGACAGGGTGTAATACGTCCATCATTCAACCCTGTAAATACTCAGCTCCCTGATATACTTCAGCAGTTTGTATTTTATTGTAAACCAGCATCTGCAGTTGCATGTGTCTGTAAATAGTGGTCTCTCCTTTAGCATGTGGATTTGTTACATCCCCCCCAACGTAGGCCTGCACTGAAGCCATGTCACTGTTGGCTGCTCAGCCTCAGCTCCTAGAGGTTCATGTTCAAACTTCTCCATGAAGATCTGAGCATCCATTCCATGAACAGCACGGTGGTACAGCGGTAGAGTTGCTGCCTCACAGCGCTAGAGACCCGGGCTCCATCCTGACTATGGGTGCTGTCTGTACGGAGTTTGTACGTTCTCCCTGTGACTGCGTAGATTTTCTCTGGGTGCTCGGACTTCATCCCACAAGTTTGCAGGTTAATTGGGTTTGGTAAAAATTGTAAATTGTCCCTAGTGTGTAGGATAGTGTCAGTGTGCGGGGATCGCTGGTCGGCACAGACTCGATGGGCTGAAGGGCCTGTTTACTCACTGTATCTCTAAACTAAACTAAACAAAAGTAAACTACCAAACTCATGGAATTCTGCTCGGCTGGAAGTGCAGTCTCGCGAGTAAGACAATGAACTGAGGCCCTATTTTCTCTCCTGCTAGTTGTCTTTATTTTTGCATGAGTATTGGGGTTATTGAATGTTTGTTTAGAATGCATTATATAGGCTTGTATACACTGGAATTTAGAAGGATGAGGGGGGATCTTATTGAAACATATAAGATAATTAGGGGATTGGACACATTAGAGGCAGGAAACATGTTCCCAATGTTGGGGGAGTCCAGAACAAGGGGCCACAGTTTAAGAATAAGGGGTAGGCCATTTAGAACGGAGATGAAGAAGAACTTTTTCAGTCAGAGAGTGGTGAAGGTGTGGAATTCTCTGCCTCAGAAGGCAGTGGAGGCCAGTTCGTTGGATGCTTTCAAGAGAGAGCTGGATAGAGCTCTTAAGGATAGCGGAGTGAGGGGGTATGGGGAGAAGGCAGGAATGGGGTACTGATTGAGAGTGATCAGCCATGATCGCATTGAATGGCGGTGCTGGCTCGAAGGGCTGAATGGCCTCCTCCTGCACCTATTGTCTATTGTCTATTGTCTATTGTCTATTATCTGCATGTATTGTGCTATACCACATTATCTGTGTATATTGTGCTGACAGGCCTGCAGTGTTGCTGCTGTATAAAGCATGCATTGTTGCATTATGTTGGTGCATTTGACAATTGAACACTCTTGCCTCTTGCCTTATTCTCTGCTGGCCAACCCAGTAATGAATGTGGGAGTTGCTGCTGGACTTGGGACAGTAGGTGCACATTCCAGCATTGGTTGGGGTGTAGAAGGATGATCCTCCTGTGACCCACAGTCTCCTGGGCAGGTGACTGGTACAAGTTACTGCAGACTTTGGGTCAACTCCATTTGTGTCCACCCTCTCCCCCTCAGTTTAGTTTAGTTTAGTTTAGTTTATTGTCACGCGTTCCAAGGAACAGTGAAACGTTTTTACCAGTCAGTGTAAAGACTACACGTGATTACAATCGAGCAATCCATAGTGTACAGATACAGAATAAAGGGAATAACGTTTAGTGCAAGATAATGTCCAGTAAAGTCGGATTAAAGATAGTCTGAAGGTCTCCCGTGAGGTAGATGGTAGTTCAGGACCACTCTCTAGTTGTGAGAGGATGGTTCAGCGTGATAACAGTGGGAAGAAACTGTCCCTGAATCTGGAGGTGTGCGTTTTCGCACTTCTGTACCTCTTGCCTGATGGGAGAGGGGAGAAGAGGGAGTGGCCGGGGTGAGACTGGTCCTTGATGATGCTGCTGGCCTTGCCGAGGCAGCGTGAGGTATAGTTCTGTCGTGTTCTGCTCCTTTTTACTTCCTGAAAGTGTTGGGAAACTCATTGTGGTTATGCTGGGTTGCATGAACTATTCAGAAACACACAGCGTAGTGAGGCATGACCTGTACACACACACACACAGCTGACTGAACAGTGAAACAGTGCAGAACCCTTGGCCATTTGACATTGCTACACCCACAACATCACTCTCTCTGAAACGGTTTACGACCGTGCCTATAAAAAGGGCAGGTTTTTTCTCGTGGTGCTGTAACTGGTCATCTGTACAAAGCCACCCACTGTTCACATCCAGGCCTCACTCTACTCTCCTCTGCACGTACTTATCTTTAACCCGTAAACGGCCACAAAGACTCCTTATCTACAAGTTGCTTCAGCTGCCCAATCATTAGTGTCTGTGTCAGGCCTTGAATTTCTCTCCAAGTCTCACCTCAAGTGTTTTTTTACCATGCATCCCGAAATTTTCTGCAGTGCTTAGCAACAATGCATTCCCCAAAATTCAACCATAAACTGCACGGTTGTTGTCTGAAGATTACAAAATGTTGGTAAGATTGCCGCAATGATTGAGCTGGTGAGTTGTTACCCTATAGAGAGTCGTGTTTGGACACTGCTGGCTAAAAGGGGAGCAGAGGCATCTCTGGGAAGATGTGGAGGGGAAGGGCCTTGTGTTACTGGGTGAAACAAGAATGCGTTCCGTTGTAATTAGTTCTTGGATGAAGGGTGACTGACCTCCAATCTTGGCGCTATCAGCATTCTGGAGATGTGGCATACTTGGTTCTCTGCCTCACAAAGCCAGAGACCAGGTTCAATCTCCACCCTGGGTGCCATCTGTGAGGAGTTTGCACGTTCTCCCTGAGACCATCTGACTTCCCTCAGGGTTCTCTTCTTTTCCTTCCATATTCCAAAGGGTATGGGTTGTGGATTAATTACCTACAATAAATTGCCCCTTGTGTGTGTGTGAGCGGCAGGATCTTAGGGGATTGACAAGAATGAGGGGAGAATTAAAAATAGAGATGATGTGGAATGAGTGTAGGTGGGTGGTTGGTGATTGGCATAAATCTGATGGGCTGAAGGGCCTGTTTCTGTACTGTATCTCGCTCTGAGTCTATGATTCTATGTTACAGTCATGCTTACTCGAGGCAGGTGCATCAGGAGGGGTGTGGAGCTTGACCAGGACCACTTGAGAGAGGTACATGGATGACCTGTCCAACTGTCTCCCATTCAGATACCCCTTGAAAAGCTGTAAAGATGAGACTGCTTTACTACAGTGTGTTTAGAAAGAAACTTTACAGGAAACTTTCAAGGGAAAAGCAATGAATATCTCATCTGTGTCCATGGTTATTGTGGTATCAGGTCACATGGTTATTGTGATGGGGTCTGAAGAAGGGTCTCGACCCGAAACGTCACCCATTCCTTCTCTCCTGAGATGCTGCCTGACCTGCTGAGTTACTCCAGCATTTTGTGATTTGTACCGGCATCTGCAGTTATTGTCTTATACTACTGGTTATTGTGATGGGGTCACATGGTTATTGTGATGGGGTCACATGGTTATTGTGATGGGGTCACATGGTTATTGTGATGGGGTCACATGGTTATTGTGTGATGGGATCAATGATGAATGTCCAACTCTCAACTTTTAATAAAGTTTATCTTCCATTTGTACACTACTTATTAATGTTGCTGCAAGTATCCAAGGTCATACCGATAGTAGGAACAATGTAATTATCGTTATCTTGAGAAGTCAGTGAAAGCCAAATAATTTTGAGAGCATTTGTTTTCAGGCAGAGTCATGAAGATCTTCACAGAGCATTTGGTTCCTGCCTCCCTTCACCATGCCGATGAATGATCATTTTAAACTGGACTCCTGCCCCTAAACTTTATTATCTTGTTCACTGCTCACTGCTTCAGTACTCACAATTGTACTTGGACCCCAGCTTTGCTGGACAGGCCCAATGTACTTCATGCCTCTGCCAATTCCCATGATTAATGTTCTCAAAGATCTTTCTCAGTTTATGAAGCCCCAGAGATGAAGAATAAGAGAATGTTGTGTGCGATTGATCACAATAATCCGTACTTTGTGCTGTGTTCTGGAACAGACTGTATCTTCTTCAAATAAATTGAAGCAAAACAATATCTAGTCCTGTTGAGTGCATTGAAATATGGCTTCCTCTCCCTTTGCAGAGCCTCTCGATCTTAGAGCAGGTGGCTTTATCGTAGGGTGTGGATTCAACCAAGAGTTTTACTCTAACATGCGAGGATGTCAGGGCAGTGTGTACGGTGATGTGGTAGGTCTATGCAGGTGGGGTGGACTCATTGGTGAAGCTTGGTCACAGCGGGCTGGACCTTGGCTGCCTTGCCCAGCGTCCTGTCTCGTCTTCTTCCTTCTTTGTGTTTTTAGTTTGTTGTAAAATGAATGTTTTAGATTATCTTTAGTTTTGTAATATGTGGGGTTGGTATGGGGGGGGGGGGGGGGGAACTATTTTTTACCTCTTTCCTTAACGGAGATGCAACTTTTCCCGTGTCGTTTCTCCGTCTGCACTGCGGCCTCACCTTGTGGAGTTGGCGACCTCTTGCAGGGACCTCGGGCGCTCCAACCACAGGAGCCTGCGGCCTAACGTTGTGGAGCTCGCCGTCCCTGGCTACAGACCGACTTGGTCGAAGCGCGGGGGCTTAGACAGCCCTGACACGGGGCCTTAATCACCCCGACGCAGGGGCTTAGACAGCCCTGACACGGGGGCTTAGACAGCCCTGACACGAGGGCTTAGACAGCCCTGACACGGGGGCTTAGACAGCCCTGACACGGGGCCTTAATCACCCGACGCAAGGGCTTAGACAGCCCTGACACGGGGGCTTAGACAGCCCTGACATGGGGCCTTAATAACCCCGACACGGGGGCTTAGACAGCCCTGACATGGGGCCTTAATAACCCCGACACAGGGGCTTACACAGCCCTGACACGGGGGCTTAGACAGCCCTGACACGGGGGCTTAGACAGCCCTGACACGGGGCCTTAATAACCCCGACACGGGGGCTTAGACAGCCCTGACACGGGGGCTTAGACAGCCCTGACACGGGGCCTTAATCACCCGACGCAAGGGCTTAGACAGCCCTGACACGGGGGCTTAGACAGCCCTGACACGGGGGCTTAGACAGCCCTGACACGGGGGCTTAGACAGCCCTGACATGGGGGGTTAGACAGCCCTGACACGGGGGCTTAGACAGCCCTGACACGGGGGCTTAGACAGCCCTGACACGGGGGCTTAGACAGCCCTGACACGGGGGCTTAGACAGCCCTGACATGGGGCCTTAATAACCCCGACACGGGGGCTTAGACAGCCCTGACATGGGGCCTTAATAACCCCGACACAGGGGCTTACACAGCCCTGACACGGGGGCTTAGACAGCCCTGACACGGGGGCTTAGACAGCCCTGACACGGGGCCTTAATAACCCCGACACGGGGGCTTAGACAACCCTGACACGGGGCCTTAATCACCCGACGCAAGGGCTTAGACAGCCCTGACACGGGGGCTTAGACAGCCCTGACACGGGGGCTTAGACAGCCCTGACATGGGGCCTTAATAACCCCGACACGGGGGCTTACACAGCCCTGACACGGGGGCTTAGACAGCCCTGACACGGGGGCTTAGACAGCCCTGACACGGGGGCTTAGACAGCCCTGACACGGGGGCTTACACAGCCCTGACACGGGGGCTTACACAGCCCTGACACGGGGGCTTACACAGCCCTGACATGGGGGCTTACACAGCCCTGACACGGGGGCTTAGACCGCCCCTGACACGGGGGCTTAGACAGCCCTGACACGGGGGCTTAGACCGCCCCTGACACGGGGGCTTACACAGCCGGCTGCGGATGGTTTACACAGGAGATAAGGAGGAAAGAGGACAGAACTCTATCACTAATGTAGAGGAGCCGCTGTGGTGGATGTCTTTGTCAAGTGTTTATGTAGTTGTGTGTCTTGTTTATGTTTATGTAGTGTCAGTGTTTATGTAGTTGTGTGTCTTGTTGCGTTTTGTGTGACTGTATAGCAAATCAAACTCCTCTTATGTTGCAAAGCATACTTGGCCAATAAATTACGATTATGATTATGATTCTTCATTGGGAGGGACCGGGTTTCTCGAGGAGCCAAGGATATTATCATAGAAACAGCTAAGCCTGGCGGTGCCCAAGTCCTGGTGCCCAGACATGAGCAGCATCTGCCTGCTGCCTTTGGTGTGTTTAAGCTATTCCTTCATTCACTTTGTGCAACTTTTGCTTCCAAGCCCAATGGCTGTGAGTTCAAGGTACATTGAATGCAAAGATGTATTAAAAAAGAACTGCAGAGGCTAGTTTATGCCAAAAACAGACACAAGGTGCTGGAGTAACTCAGCGGGTCAGGCAGCATTTGTGGAGAACATGGATAGGTGACGTTTCACAGAGTGCTGGAGTAACTCAGCGGGTACGGCAGCATCTGTGGAGAACATGGATAGGTGACGTTTCGGGTCGGTACCCTTCTTATCTTGAATGCAAAGATGTTGGCCGCCACTCTGAAGCTGCCATGAGGGAGTAGTGCCTGGTGAAGATGTTATCATTCATTCACCGATGGTCACCATCGTGTTGTGTTGGTGGTGCTTGTGTGTGTCGGAGATCCTGAAAGATAAACCGTGTGGATTTGTGCTCCCGGCAGCGATGGGCAGGTCGAGTGGGAGGTTCGCTGGGCCCAAGAAGAGCCCCCAGTGTTGGTACAGGTGAAGGTGGTGCCTGGCCAGTAGGTGGAGCACCTGAATGGCTGAGAGGATGGAGGAAAGTTGCAGCAAGGAGAGATTCCCAGCTGTCGTGAAGTTCATGCCCCGGTTGGTCTCTGTCTGTATCAGGAACCCTGT
This sequence comes from Rhinoraja longicauda, assembly GCF_053455715.1. Taxonomy (NCBI): domain Eukaryota; kingdom Metazoa; phylum Chordata; class Chondrichthyes; order Rajiformes; family Arhynchobatidae; genus Rhinoraja; species Rhinoraja longicauda. Next base: position 30,240,079 of record NC_135982.1, on the reverse strand, counting down.
GGTGGTTTTCCGTGCACCAGTCTCCCCGTGATGAAAGGTGACAGGTATGGGCATTCACCTGGACCCACACTCCAACACACTGTGGCTCCACGATCAGCATCTTCAGCCACCTCAGGACCCACCAGAAGGACAACCACACTCGACCAAAGGGTCATCGATGATGATCATTCAGCTGCAATGTTAAATCATCTCCCATTTCTGCAGTGAACGAGGATATGAAACATTCCATGGCAAGAATGTCCCGGTGGGATGGTCACGGTGTCCTGGCCAATGAACCCGTGACCTGGCCAATGACCCCGTGACCTGGCCAATGACTCCTTGACCTGGCCAATGACCCGGTTTACTGGCCAATGTCTGTCCCTTGGTCAACCTCACCAGATCTGGTTATGTGGTCATGTGGTCATGTGGTCATGTGGTCATGTGGGCACAAACTAACTGTTGCACCTTACAGTGAGCACCATTCAGAAGTGGGCAACACAGTGGTGCAGTGGGTAGAGCTGCTGCCTTACAACACCAGAGGCCCGGGTTGGATCCTGCCTTCGGGAGCTGTCTGTGTGGAGTTTGCACGTTCTCCCAGTGACAGCGTGGGTTTCCTCTGGGTGCTCCGGTTTCCTACCACATCCCAAAGACGTGTGGGTTTGACGGTTAATTGGCCTCTGTAAATTGCCCCTAGTGTGTGAAAGTGGGTAACATAGAACTAGTGTGAACGGGCGATCGATGGTCAGCGTGGACCTGCTGGGCCGAAGGGCCTGTTTCCATGCTGTATCTGTTAGTCGCTCAAACAAATGGTCAGCTCAACTGGAAATGCCACAGGGAAACTGAAACCCATTAAAGGTGTAACGTAAATAAAATGTTATCTTGCTTAAAAAGTTCCAGAATTCTGGGCTCAGAGTGTGACAGATGCAATTGCAGCATTAATTCCACGTCAACTCCTTCCTTGTTAATTAACAACCCAGAGATGGGACTGTATCTATTATGGTTCTGTCAAACTTTATTCCAAGTAGAACTAGTGACCACTCTGGTCCTAAAAAGACTGAGGGTTGGTTTAAACAAGTTGACAACTGTGTATTCAGACACAAGGAATTGCAAAGCCTGGAATATTCTGTGGAAGGACATGGATGGGTGTTGTTTAAGGTCGAGACGCTTCTTCAAAGTCGGTCGGTTTTCAGAAGGGTCCTGACCCAAAATGTCACCTATCCATGTTCTCCACAGATGCTGCCTGACCTGCTGAGTTACTCCAGCACTCTGTGAAACGTCACCTATCCATGTTCTCCACAGATGCTGCCTGACCCGCTGAGTTACTCCAGCACTCTGTGAAACGTCACCTAACCATGTTCTCCACAGATGCTGCCTGACCCGCTGAGTTACTCCAGCACTCTGTGAAACGTCACCTAACCATGTTCTCCACAGATGCTGCCTGACCCGCTGAGTTACTCCAGCACTCTGTGAAACGTCACCTAACCATGTTCTCCACAGATGCTGCCTGACCTGCTGAGTTACTCCAGCATGTAACGGTCCTGGTGACGACTGTGTGCATGGTTTCTACCTGGAGAGACGTGTTGAATCGTGAACTGTAGGGGCGTGTAATGTAACAGTCGTGTCGATGAAGCTTCTGGAACTAGGAACAATTCACCAATCAAACCACAGCCATCTCCACACATAATCCTTCTGTGACACGATCACTGAGACAAGCAGAACCATGTTTTCTCATTGGCTGCCTCCTTGTTAAAGCATGAGGTTTGTGTGAGCACAGACTGTGCGAACAGGCTCGGATCAGTATGGAGCTGTCCGGTGATGTTCCAACTTGCAATTGGCAAGTTTGCACTCGGCTGGAAAAGAAATAAGAAGTGAAAATGTTGGAAATACTCAGCGAGTCAGGCAGCTTCTGTGGAGAGGGAATCGATGTTAAAATCCAAGACCCTTCATCTCCAGGGTCAGCACCTTGCAGCTCGATGGGCAGAAGAGCCGTCACCCATTGCCGACAGGGAAACACACAGAGCTGCATTGATACGGCACCTTCTCTGGGAGTGCCAGCAGACATTATTTGTCGAAAGTAATGAGATTGTCCAGATCGATTCTGAAACATCAACACTGGGGCGGAATCGTGAAGCTGATGACAGGGGAACAAATGCGGAGACTCTGATCCAGAGAGCCTGAAGCTGGGGAGCTTTGGCACGGCCCTTGCACTCTTGTTCATTCCACTGATGATCCTCTTGTGTTCTCCTGGAGCCACAGCTCTGTACTTACATTAACAGCCTGATCAACCTTGACTTTTTCCAATTCCAATTAAGTCTTGCCTTGAAACACAAAGTGACAGAGTAACTCAGCGGGCCAGGCAGCATCTGCGGAAGGAATGGACTGGTGCCATTTCGGGTCGGCTCCCTTCTTCAGACTTGCTTTCTCAGATTCTGCCTGAACTGTTTCCAATATTTGAAAAGTTTTTAACTTTATTCACCATTCCGCCAACACTCCTGTTTTCATAAAATGTTTCTCAGTCTTGGCTTGGTGCAAGGACGTGCGGGAATTAGTTTATGTTCCTGTTGACACGAGAGGGTAGGGAAGATTACAAGCTCACAAGTCAGGCAGAAATGCTGCAAAGCAGTGGAAGGGAAAATTAAAACAGTGCAGACACTCTGAGTTGTCAGACGTGGCTTTTACTACTTTTAACCATCAGCACAGCGGCAGATGTAGAGATGGACAGACAGATGAAGCGAGTCGCAATGAGGCTGAGGGGGGCTTCATTATTTCATTAAGGCAGAATTCCTGGAATCCACTGCAGGAAACAGTGAGACATAAATGTGGCTGCCTGACTTCCTGCAGCTCTCTGTCTCTCTCTCTCTCTCCATCCCGCTCCCTCCCCTCCCTCCCTCCCTCCCTCCCTCCCTCCCTCCCTCCCTCCCTCTCTCTCTCTCTCTCTCTCTCTCTCTCTCTCTCTCTCTCTCTCTCTCTCTCTCTCTCTCTCTCTCTCTCTCTCTCCCCCCCCCTCTCTCTCTCTCTCTCTCTCTCTCTCTCTCTCTCCCCCCTTTCTGTGTTTTAGACTAACCTCAGCTGCAACACATTTCTCAAATTAACAGTTCACTCCCGTTCCAACTCCCTGCCACCAACTGGTGCTGAAATGTTTATAAATTTTATGGACTGATGTATGAATCTACTGGGAAATAATTTTCTGCACTAAATCACTTCTGTGGGTAAAGGTTTTATTGTTTGCCTGTCGAGGTGTAAATATGGTAATAGGCCCTGTCATTCACCTCATTTCTCCCTGGGTTGTCAGCTCTGTGTGATGTTGCAGTCAAACGTGTAAACCGCGGCACATCACATTCTGAGAACTACCAATGTCCAGGGCAATTGCAGGCCTCTGCCTCCCACAGTGTGTATCTCAATGCCTGCCCTTGACCTGCCTGACAAGGACAGGCAGAATGGCTTGGAACCGTATTCTCCATTCGCCCAGTTACTTCCTTAACCGTGCAGGAAAAGAACTGCAGGTGCTGGTTCAAATCGAAGGTAGCACAAAGTGCTGGAGTAACTCAGCAGGTCAGGCAGCATCTCTGGAGAGAAGGAATGGGTGACGTTTCGGGTCGAGACCCTTCTTCAGACTGAAAACGTGGAGCTCAGAGTCCATTCCCCCCTTCCGGCAGGTTCTATCCTTCTGTCATGGTCATCAAGGTTGGAATTAAGACAGGATCTGAACGAAGGACGTGGAGAGGACCAGGAAGACAGTTGCAGAAGAGGCTCTAGACAACTGAAGGCCTGACCCTCATGAGCAGAGTAGAGGAGGGGAGGAGATGGATGGTTCACAAGGGTTGGAGGAACAGAGTTCCTGGAAGACCTGTTGTCATTTACAACACCATGGATGGACTGGGACTGACTGACTATTGATCGTTCATATTGCAGGACTTGGACAAGTCAGCAGTAACCACAGGTTGCTCCCTTCCGCTAGGGTTAGTATAGAAGATCATCTAATCAAACTCCACTCCAAATACATCAATGCAGATTCTATGCTGATATTTAGCCAGTGTGGTTTTGAAAGGTTGCTGCCTTTTAGATTATTAGCCTTCTTGGGTTGGTCCAATGTCTCTAGTTTGGAGATGTTTAAGACAGTTTTCTCAGAGTCCTGGCTAGTATTTATGTTTCATCAACATCACTACCACAAATACTCTTCATTAATGTGCCAGGGCCATCATTAGCAACACATTCAACTGGACCAGGACCATAAATACTGTGGCAACAAAAAAAGGCCGGAGAGGATTCCAACAAATATTTAAGATAACTCACCATCATTCAGTGAAAGCAATGCTCTATCTTTGTAATCTCCCCCAGCCTTAGAACCTTCTAGAGACTCTGTATGTCTATGTTTGTTCCACCCTGGTCCATCACCCCCATTCCAAGGACTTGCCACCAATGGCCATGCCTTCCGATACCTGGCAGCTCACCTCCGCCATTCCCTCTTCACCTTCCTTCTCTCCTTGGACCATCCCCGACTCCGACCTCTTTCAACAAACTTAGATCCACATTTCTTTTTGCTCACATTGAATTTTGAAAACATTCCTGTGAAATAATTTGAGACTCTTTATTAACCTTCTAAATGTTGCTACTTCCAATATAGGCCTTCTTTTCTTTTATATGGTACAGAGGTTTGCTACTGAATTATTAATAATAATATAATTATGCTTAGTATATTAGATACTTGAGAATTACATTACTCATGCAACCAAATGGCTTGTAACAAGAATAATACAATCTAGGGAATGGGTCTGCACTAAAGTTTAATTGGGAGATTCTGATGGTTTACATGCAGAATAATGAATACCCAGGAGTGCTTTACGGTCAGAAAACCAAAGAGGAATTAATAAAGTTTATGTCAAAGCAACAGTAACTTGAGAGTAAATGCGGTCCAGAAGCAAATTAAAGGTTTCTGCAGGTTTATATATAGCACAAAGCAAACTCAGAATGAATAGCTATTTACAGTTAAATCATTGGGATTGGATGGCTCGTTTAAAGAGAGAGAGACAGAATGAAAAGCAGGCTATTAATAGAAACATTTGCAAAAGCAATCGTTTGGAACAAATGCAGAAAGTACTGGAAGTAAAGACTGCATCTGTGGGGAGAAGTCCACGCCAACAAACCAATGAAAGATCGGAAAAGAAGAGAGCTGAAAATGTACGAATGGAACGGGGAAAGGCTGGTGGAAATGGCATTGTAAATCTCCACTCCAACAGCCTACGTTCTCCCCACAGTGCAGAGTGCATGGGCCCGGTGCAAAGTTCAGCATCACCTTTGTCTCCCAGGTGCGCTGTAAGCTTCTGATCTCTGCAATTACTGCAGTAACTTTAAACATGCCATTTCTTTCAAACCTTCTTTGGACTCAATGTTGCTGTTTCCCTCTGAGCTCCTCCACCTCGCTGATCCCAGCAACTTTACTTATGAACAGACAAATATACGTAACGCCCTGTACTCTGGCCTTCCTTCTGAGTTTGTGACTTGCAGTGCCCCCTCCCCCACAGTCACCATCTCCAGCCAAAGGCTGCCCGCAGTCCTGGGGATTCAGGGCACGGTCTTGGATCCTTGAAGTTCATTAATAGTTATTCCAGGAGATCACTGCACCCTTGAGACCTCATTCCCAAATACTGCATCCATGCACGAACATACCCTGCTCCCTGTAAAGGCTTGAAGCAAATCCTTACTCATCGACAATGTATTCCAGAAGTCACTGCCTCTTCTAAGGCAGAGATTATGGGACTAAAGGGCTTGAGCCGTAATGAGAGGCTGCCCAGGATTCTGGAGTGTATGAGACTTATAGAAGTATGTAAAAGCATGAGGTGAACTGTATACAAAAATGAATTTCACTGCACCTCTGTACACGTGACAAATAAAGTACCGTACCATACCATACCATACCATACCATACCGTACCATGCCATGCCATGCCATGCCATGCCATGCCATGCCATGCCATGCCATGCCATGCCATGCCATGCCATGCCATGCCATGCCATGCCACGCCACACCACACCACGCCATGCCATGCCATACCATGCCATGCCATACCACACCACACCACGCCACACCACACCACGCCTCGCCACGCCACGCTACACCACACCACACCACACCACGCCACGCCACGCCATGCCACGCCACACCACACCATACCACGCCATACCACGCCTCGCTACACCACACCACGCCATGCCATGCCACGCCACACCATACCATACCATACCATACCATACCATACCATACCATACCATACCATACCATACCATACCATACCATACCATACCATACCATACCATACCATACCATACCATACCATACCATACCATGCCATGCCATGCCACTGCCACAGTCTGTGCTCCAGGTGGGGGAATCTACAACCAGTGGGCATAGATTTAAGGTGAGATGGCAAAGATTTAAAAGGGACCTGAAGGGGCAGCTTTTTCACACCGAGAGTGATGTATTCGTGGAACAAGCTGCCAGAGGAAATGGTAGGCATAGCTAAAAGTACAACATTTAGCAGATACTTTTACAGAGGTTTCACAGAGTGCTGGAGTAACTCAGCGGGACAGGCAGCATCTCTGCAGAGAAGGAGTGGGTGACGTTTCGTGACGAGACCCTTCTTCAGAAACACTGCAGCATCTCTGCAGAAACAGGAATTCTGTCTTTTTTAATTATTTATAAAAATCTCTAGTCAGAAATTGAGAACTACTGATGATAGTTTAATTACTTGCCCACAGTGGAAGCCAACAGTCCTCCAGCTGACAGATATCCAAGCTGTTTGGTTGGGCTCGTGAAATCCCTTTCACAAGCACATGAAAGGTGTAAGAACAGGTGATGGACTCAGAACAATTAATGACTTCTTTCAAACAATGTCATTATTAACTGTTGCAAGGAAACGTTAGACCCGAAACCTTTTTGTGCTGAAAACGTGCTTGTGAAATAGTTCTTTCCCTCCCCCTGCCCCACATCCACTCCCACCCGAGGGGGTACAATAAAGTACAGTATAAGCAAATAAAGTTCTGTTTGATGGATAATGGACCTTCTCTGAGACTTGCAATCAGGGACTTGAGCAAAACTTGCAACTAAAAGGCTGCCATCTGTTCTCTTCCGCTGTGAGATGTTTGTGTTCCACGCTAGGTGATAGCTGATGTGTTGAGGGCAGGGCCAGATGCTAGGTGTCTTTAGACATGTTTCCTCAGGGTGCCTTGAGACAACTATGTCCTTGTGTGCATAGATTTGGAACTGTGCCCTGAAAGGCCAGTCCCGTTGTGGATCTTTACTTCACATAAAGAAATATATCGCTTTTAAATCTAGGGGAGAATGACATTCGTTTTGCTTCGATGTTTTGCTGCACATTGGGAAATGGAAGGACCAGAGTTTGGCATGCAGAGAGGGAATAAATACGGTTGGATTGAAAGGTTGGCTTGTGCATGGGTTTAATAAGTGATGTGCACCATTACCCCATAGATGCTGTAAGATGACCTTAAATCCAGAGATCAAATCATTGACCCAATAATTACTGGAGTAGGTTCTAGAACATCCATGGAAATTATGGAATGAGTTTTGAAATTACCACGCAGTCTGCCGTTGACCATTTGGGAACACTGGACTTTATTTAAGCCTTGTCTTTTCCACTGGAAGACCATATTACCACCACATATCATGAGGCCTGTCACTACTTCTGCATACTGCCATTACCTGTTGGATTACCAGTTTATATAAATAGTCTAGTTTAGTTCATTGTCACGGGTACCAAGGTACTGTGAAAAGCTTTTGTGAAATGTTGCTTCCTCTTGCTTTTAGTATTTTTCTATTGGTCTTAAACATGTGAAATAAAACCTAAACAAAAACAAATATAAATGGACATAAAAAGCTGGAGTAACTCAGCGGGTCAAGCAGCATCTGTGGAGAACATGGATAGGTGACGTTTCACAGAGTGCTGGAGTAACTCAGCGGGTCAGGCAGTATCTGTGGAGAACATGGATAGGTGACGTTTGGGTCAAAACCCTTCTTCAGACCCTCTCGACCTGAAACGTCACCTATTCCTTCTCTCCAGAGATGCTGCCTGACCCACTGAGTTACTCCAGCTTTTTGTGCCTATCTTCAGTTTAAACCAGCATTTGCAGTCCCTTCCTACCTATGTGTGATTCTTATTTTATGGTTGGCGGAGTTGCTCTTATGTTAAAAAAACTGTCAATTAATTTTACCCCAAAGGAGGGCATTTGGCCCCTGCTGACCCATGCTGACCCATGCTGACCCATGCTGGCCCATGCTGACCCATGCTGACCCATGCTGGCCCATGCTGACCCAAGCTGGCCAATGCTGGCCCATGCTGACTTATGCTGGCCCATGCTGGCCCATGCTGACCCATGCTGGCCCATGCTGACCCATGCTGACCCATGCTGACCCAAGCTGGCCCTTGCTGGCCCATGCTGACTTATGCTGGCCCATGCTGGCCCATGCTGTCTCATGCTGGTCCATGCTGGCCCATGCTGTCTCATGCTAGTCCATGCTGGCCCATGCTGACCCATGCTGACCCATGCTGGCCCATGCTGACCCATGCTGACCAATGCTGGCCCATGCTGGCCCATGCTGGCCCATGGTGACCCATGCTGACCCATGCTGACCCATGCTGGCCCATGCTGGCCCATGCTGACCCATGCTGGCCCATGCTGGCCCATGCTGGCCCATGCTGGCCCATGCTGGCCCATGGTGACCCATGCTGACCCATGCTGACCCATGCTGACTCATGCTGACCCATGCTGGCCCATGCTGTCTCATGCTAGTCCATGCTGACCCATGCTGACCCATGCTGGCCCATGCTGTCTCATGCTAGTCCACGCTGGCCCATGCTGACCCATGCTGTCTCATGCTGGCCCATGCTGACCCATGCTGACCCATGCTGGCCCATGCTGACCCATGCTGACCCATGCTGGCCCATGCTGGCTCATGCTGACCCACCTGCAAACCTCCATTATTCTCGCTTCCAATCATCAACTCTCAAAGTGCTGGAGTAACCCAGCGGGTCAGGCAACATCTGAGAAGGGAATAGATAGGTTTCCAGTTGGGAGCCTTCTTGAGATGCTGCCTGGCTCGCTGAGGTCTTCCAGCACTTTGTGTTTTGTTCAAGATTCCAGCATCTGCAGTTCCTTGTGTCTCGTTGACTCTTGTTTGGTTCTTTTTGCCACTCCCCTTTACTTGCGGGTAATGTAGGGCAGACGATCAACCTACTACCACGCCTTTGGGCAAGGGAAGGAACGTCCAAAGGAAGCCACGTGTCCAAACTCCATACAGACGGCAGCCAAGGTCCGGATGGAGCATGGGTTGCTGGAGGTATGGGAAGCACTAACCTGGTTAACATCGCACCATTGCCATGCCTCAGTTGGGTTGAGAGCTGCCATAGTAATGACACGTTTCCTCGATGCTCCTGATCCAAGTGAGTCATCTAATAATTCTCCAGAATTCACAAGAGAACAAACGCCAAACTATAAATAAACTCCCACAGAACGGGTCATTTAAAGACTGTCTGTAACACTCTAACCATGATCAGCAATCCATCTGTTGGAACAGTCGATGACACATTCATTGTCAGTGTGGAAAAGTATTGACATCAGGATCCAATACACTATGTTGCAAACAGATTCTGGGAAATGAGGAAATGTGATGCAGGTTTCAGGCTCATCATAGATCTTTCACCACGTTCGTCCCACATCGCAGGGGAGTCATGGTGTGACTGTAAGTTTCACTTGGTCACCAGCCAATCTGAGCCCTTTAATATCTGTTACAAAAATCAACCTATTTATTTGCAAATCCCAATTAATTATCAATTGCCAATTGCGGGAGATGGCCGCGTGCAGATTGTCGGGAGAATTTCTAGCTTTACAATAGTGGCCATGTTATTGCCCTTTTGGGGCTCCCTGTTGGTCAGGGCAACAGTACCGGCTGCCCCCCAGACCCTTGTGGGAGAGTGGTGGGAAACACCATGGTCCTTCTGGTGAGCACGCTCCCACTACATTATTGGGTAGCAAGTGTCAGGAACTAAACCCAGTGTACAAGGAGGACATGCAAGGTAGGCCTAGGTCAGACGGACTAGTTATTTGTAACTTGCTGCTTGTGTCTGGTGCGAGATGCAGGGAGTTTGGGACCCTCAACAAACACCATCAGAAAACGATTTAAACTGGTCACATTGTGTTTGGTCAGGCCTATATAGACACAAACTGATGGAGTAACTCTGCAGGTCAGGCAACATGCTCAACAGTTTGTGTCTATCTATGGTGTAAACCAGCATCTGCAGTTCTTTCTACACATTTTGTCTACACAGTCATTTACAACAAGTGGCGTTGCTTGTGATGTGGCCTCTGGTGGAAGTGTGAGATGTGAAGGACCATGTCACTAACCATGAGATCGCCAACAACCATGGTTCACAGTCTCCTTGGGGCCAGAACCAGTTCAATTTGTACTGGAGATGGATACTTGATGTCTCACCAGTTCTGGTCTGAAATGGTGTCATGGAATCTACACATCTACCTGTAAGAGCAGACGGCATCTTAAATTAGATTTCTTCTATTCTAACATTCTCAAATGCCAGTCAAGATTTCTGCACTCATGCCTCTATGTAGGGTGGCACGGTAGTGCAGCGGGTAGAGCTGCTGCCTCACAGCGCCAGAGACCAGTGTTTGATCCTGACCTTGGGCGCTGTCTGTGTGGAGTTTGTACGTTCTCCCTGTGACCACGTGGGTTTCCTCCGGGTGCTCCGGTTTCCTCCCACATCCCAAAGACATGCGGGTTTGTAGATTAAGTGCCCTCTGCAAATTGCCCCCTAGTGTGTAGAGAGTGGATGAGAAAGTGAGATAACGTAGCGCTAGTGTGAACAGGTGATTGATGGTCGGTGGGCTCAATGGGCCGAAGGGCCTGTTTCCGTGCTGTATCTGAGTTCAGTTTAGTTTATTGTCACGTGTACCGAGGTACAGTAAAAATACTTTTGTTGCGCGCTATCCAGTCAGCGGAAAGACATTACAGGATTACAATCGAGTCACTCACAGTGTACAGATACATGATAAGGGAATCACGTTTAGTGCAAGATAAAGCCATTAAAGTCTAATCAAGGATAGTCTGAGGGTCACCAATGAGGTAGATAGTAGTTCAGCACTGCTCTCTAGTTGGTGAGAGGACGGTTCAGTTGCCCGATAACAGCCGGGAAGAAACTGTCCCAGAATCTGGAGGTGTGCGTTTTCACACTTCTGTACCTCTTGCCTGATGGGAGAGGGGAGGAGAGGGAGTGACCGGGGTGAGACTGGTCCTTGATTCTGCTGCTGGCCTTGCCGAGGCAGCGTGAGCTTTTATCTTTCAATGAAACTCTGATACACATGGGCAAGTGCATGGTCAACAGCCTGTGACTGATGCACAGGGCATGTAGACAGGTAGAGCTCTGCGTTACTCTGCATCCTTCCCGCACTAATGCACCACTGCATCGCGGAGATAACACCACTAATGCACCACTGCATTGCGGAGCCACTAATGCACCACTGCATCGTGGAGCTACCACCACTAATGCACCACTGCATCGCGGAGCCACTAATGCACCACTGCATCGCGGAGCTACCACCACTAATGCACCACTGCATCGTGGAGCTACCACCACTAATGCACCACTGCATCGTGGAGTTACCACCACTAATGCACCACTGCATCGCGGAGTTACCACCACTAATGCTCCACTGCATCGCAGAGCCACTAATGCACCACTGCATCGTGGAGTTACCACCACTAATGCACCACTGCATCGTGGAGTTACCACCACTAATGCACCACTGCATCGTGGAGCTACCACCACTAATGCACCACTGCATCCTGGACCATCTCATTCATTCTCTGCTATTATTTTTGGGGGAAATTGTAAACTTTTATTTTATGTCAGAAATTGGTCTCATAACTCACCAGCTTTCAACTGATCTGGACTGGAGTCAGGCAACTAATCTCTAACTAACTCTAACAAAATGTAAAACAGACCTGCACTTTCTGCTTTCCTTTTCACACTCATATTTTTGCTTCAGCAGCATCTGTAAAAAATACGGTCTCGAAATGAGAAAATATTGAACTGTTTATAGACAAACTTGGGAATTTTAACTCACTCCAGTCAACCCATTTTTAACTTGGCACAGTCCCATCATTGCTTTAAATGGCGTTTTCCTCCCATGTTCTCTCTTCCTTTACCGAAGGTACTGACTCATCATTGGATGTGGTTCCAAGTACCCGTTCATTATGTGTGAGACCAGGAGGCAAGCTTGGATTGTGCTCACATCCTACCTCACTTGCTCTGCCATCCCAACGTTTCTCCCCCAGCTCAAAGTGCTGATATTGGGGGTTTCAGGCACAGGAGAGATTGTAATTAAAGGAGAATAGGTAAAGAGAAACAAAGTGCTGGAGTAACTCAACGGGACAGGCAGCAGCTCTGGAGAGAAGGAATGGGTAACGTTTCGAGTCGAGACCCTTCTTCAGTCATAGGTAAACGTTCTTAGAGATGCAGGTGCAAGGAACTGCAGATGCTGATTTACGAAAGAAGACCCAAAGTGCTGAAGTAACTTGGCGGGTCAGGCAGTATCTCTGTAGAACATAGATAGGTGACGTTTTGGATCGAGACCCTTCTTCAGAGGTGCTGCCTGACCCACTGATTCTTGCCTTCTGAGTCCTTGTGATGCTAATGAAGAGTAATGTAAAGGGATTGTCAAGGAAGCTGAGAGAACCAACCAAGAATCTGTTGTTGAGCAGGTCAGGTCCTGCAGAGTGTCAGGGCTGGGACCCAACCAACCCACTAACCTCCAGTATGGTCTGTGTGGAGTTTGCACGTTCTCACTGGGACCTTGTGGGTTTCCTCAGGGTGCTCCAGTTTCCTCCCTCATCCAAAGACGTGCGGGTTGGTGGGTTCATTGGGCCTCTGTAAATCGACTCAAATATGTACGTGGGCAGTTGTCTCTGGGGGGGGGGGGGGATTGATGGGACTTGGGAATGTGATTCATATGGTATTAATGTATATGTGTGTATGGTATGAACAACAGGCAGACAGGCAGTCACAGTGGTGTCACCAGTAGCTGTAAACCTACATGGAATAAAAGTTAGCTTAAGCAGAGCTGGTCAGGTCTTTGGTCTTTTTAGTTTAGTTTAGAGATACAGCACGGAAATAGGCCCTTCGGCCCACCGAGTCCACACCGATCCCCAGGATAGAAACCGGGTCTCAGGTAACTCTACTGCGCCCAATGGTCATATGAAGAATCCCACCAACATCTACTGTTAGAGACACAGGAAATGCAGGTACTGGGAGGGAGCGCTCAAAGTAGTAGCCCCCCCCTGCTAAAGTTGACCTTTCTGGAATTAGCTCCATCCTCTCTTCTAGTCGTGAACCCTTCTAGTTCAGTAACCTGCTGCATTTCTGTTTGAAGGGACAGTTGAGAAAGGGATGGTATTTTGGCTGTCACACTGAACGCCATGTTCAACTCTTGGGTTCATCCTCATCCGGACAGATGCCTCTCTCAGTTACTCTGTGCTGAGAAACTACCCATGAAACCCTGACCTGTTTCCCAGCTCCAGCCCACAGCACTTGGACAATGGCTGTGGAAGGTGGCTGACAGATGTGATCGCTGTCTGAAGAAGGGTCTCGACCCGAAACGTCACCCATTCCTTCTCTCCGGAGATGCTGCCTGACCCGCTGAATTACTCCAGCATTTTGTGTCTACCTTCAGCACATGGACATATCTCACCTTAGACGTTGATCTTTTCCCTGCGTTCCTTCCTCCAGTCTCTCACCTCCTCCCCCCGGACTATTTCTCTTCCTCCCTAAGTTCTCTCTGCGTTTCCTTCCCCCATTTGTGCCTCATTGCTTTGGCAGCGTTGGTTTGCGATTTGTCCTTTTCCAACTTCTGCTTTCATTGGCCTGTCCGATTCACCTCCTGTTTCCATTGGGTGCATCTTATTTGTTTTGGAATGGTGGGCTGCTCATGTCCCCGTCCCTGCTTGCTTTGGCATCTTTGTTTCTGTTTTTACGTCAGTCTCCCCTCCGTGAGCTGACCATCTTTCATCATCTCCCACCACTATAGTCTTTACGATGTCTTTTGTCCATTTCCTCAGCCTCCTCCCCTCCCAGCTGTGTTGCCCTTGTCTTTATTTGTGCCAGAATAATGCTTTGTAGCTGTGTGATTTGTCTTGCTGTTTGCCTGACCTGTGTAGGGACATTCTGCTGCTGCAGAGGCTGGAGGTTGAGCAGGTTGTCTATGCTGACCTTCCATGACTGCTGCTTCTTGGGACTGCTGCCCTTGGTCAAACAATGACGCACAGTGGGCCAATGAGCATTTTATTCAAGGACCTAGTTGCTCTCGAGGCTCCAAGAGCTGCGTGCTACTGGACTAACCTCGATCTACAGAGGACTTTAAATCAGGTGTGTACAGGTGATGCAGGGCGGGGTGAGAGTGAGAGAAAGGCTTGCAATTAGTAACTGGTGTAGGGTTGAGAACTAGGGAGTGATAGAGTGATACAGCATGGAAACAGGCCCTACAGCCCAACTTGCCCACGCCACCCATCATGTCCCATCTGCACTAGTCCCACCTTCCCACGTTTAGCCCATATCCCTCTAAACCTATTGTGTCCATGTATCTGTCTAAATGTTTCTAAAGAGTTGCGATGACACCAGCCTCAACTACGTCCTCCAGCTGCTCGTTCCATACACCTGCTACCCTTTGTGTAAACAAGTTACCCCTCAGGTTCCCATTAAATCTTTCCCCCCTCACCTAAAACCAAGAAGGAAAACTGTAGACTTTGTGCACAGTGAGATCCCAATTATTCTTTACAATTGACTTTGAAATTTAGTTCCTTTCCCCTGCATTGAGTTCTCTTCCCTCTCCCATCTTTGACACCTCCTCCTTTCTCAGTTGGGTTAATTCCCTATTTACATTCTCTTCCATTCCCTTTCCCTCCTTTCTTTGCTTTCTCTTCTGTTATTCCCCTTGACCCCTCTACTTGATTTGGCCATCTTTTCTTCTCTGGCACTTCCCTTCACATGCAGGTCCTTACTTTAGTGTTTCCTGATGGCGGTGTTGGCCTCTCACCTGTTTGTGTTGGCTTTCTCTCCGCCTGTTACACATTATCTCTGACTGCTGCTCCCCCTGTTTTAGTGTTGGTGTCTCGCCGGCTTCCTCTCCTTCTCTTCCACCTGCTCTGGAATCACATTGATGCTCCTTCTGTTGATGTTCTCTCCCTCTCCTCTCCCCTGTCAGATCACTCGCTCCGCTTTGCATTAGAGCATCGTGTTTCTTACATCTTCTCTCCGGCTTGCATTGGATTCGTTCTTCCTCTACCTCTCTGCAATATCAAAACATCCCTGATCACAACTTGTGCTGACCATCACACCCTCTGATGGACTGGTCTCTCCACCTTCCATTGTGTTATCTTTCTTGCTCAGAAGCAACATCTGGAGAAGGACACCCCCTTCCAACATCAAGATGCAACGAACCTCTACCTCAGTGCAGTTTGCAGCATTATTCCCACTCATTGTTCCCCTAATGCCCAGACCCCTTTCTTCAATGAAGAACACACTTCCATCTGGCATAGAGAACTGCATTGAGTCTTGTCTGTATTGAATCTTGTCTGCATTGAGTCTTGTCTGCATTGTCTGTCCAGACGCGTCTCCTCTACACGCTAGTACTGACAGGTTATTGCCATCCCTCTCATCCTAAGTCCAGCACAGTGCTGGGGATGCCCACAGGATGTGGCCGACCAACTCAGGAAGTCTTGCTGTGCACTGCCTCTTTCCCACCAGCTTTCAATACCCATTGACTAGTTGCCAGAAAGAAAATGGACATTTTTGTAAATCTCGCAGTCTGTGGGGATTGGTCAGTAACTGAACCTTGAGAAGGTGCAATGTTGATGTGTGATGGTGGCTGAGGCAGGGAGTAGTGGATGGACTCATCCTGCCTGGGGTGATGTTACCGGATAGGATGGATCCAGTTACAGGTCTGCTGGCATTTCAACTTCAAATAATCAAATTAATTTGGACTAAAATGCTCATTACAGTAACATTTCCCAAAAGGTTCCACATTATCATAAAATACACACTTTCAACATTCATGTTCAGCAGGGAAGGAAATCACGTCCACTTTGATGTGGTCAGAGTGTGGGCTCTCCAACATGTTGCAGTATTAACTGCTCTGTGAAATGCCCACTTGGTTAGTGGAACATTTACACATGGAACACAAATGCTGGCTTGGTCAACAGTGCCCAGATTCTGTGAACACCTTGACAAAGCCACCACAGAGCTGCAGTGTGGACCATGTTAATGAAAGAGGAGCCCAGGACAGGCCGATCCATGTCACCCAGGTTTATCTCCCCGTGATATCCCATCAATGATAACGACAGTGAATATTCAGACAAAACAATGCTGAAGGCACTGGGTCCACAAGATAAGGCCACAACATGGTGGCGCTGCGGTAGAGTTGCTGCCTTACAGCGAATGCAGCGCTGGAGACCCGGGTTCGATCCCGACTACGGGTGCTGTCTGTACGGAGTTTGTACGTTCTCCCCGTGACCGCCCATCAATGATAACAACGGTGAATATTCAGACAAAACAATGCTGAAGGCACTGGGTCCACAAGATAAGGCCACAATATCTGATGATCTAAGTTCATGTGTTGGTGCCCAGAGGGCAATATTCTTGCTGAGTTTTTAATAAGACATTAAACAATCTGTATCTGCTGCCTCAACTGGACATGATAGGTCCCTCGGTAGCACTTTGAAGAAGAGCATTGGACTTCACCCAGTGCCTTGGCCAGCAACCTACACAATCACGATGAGGATTTACTGCTCATTGCTGATGGCTGTGTACAGACTTACACGCATGTGGAAAGGTTCACTCCGGGCATGTGTGTCACATTAAACACGTGAGAGTGGATTTACAGGCCTTGCTTTGGAATTGCTTAACTGGT
>NC_135982.1:29880149-29885115 GCF_053455715.1 Rhinoraja longicauda | reverse complement strand
AGCGGCCCGAGAGGCTGATTGACGCGGTTGTCGGTCCAACCGAGAGCGGGTCTCCCCGCCCCCCGGGGGAGGCTCTGAGCCGGAGCGGGGATCCGAGCGCCGCCGCCCGCCTCCCCTCCCCTCATTCTGCCGCTCACTCCGGCCTGGGGCTGCACAACCCGCGGGTGTAAGCGCTCTCCCCGCCGCCTCAAACACCCCCCACACCGGCCTGGGGCTGCACGGGAACTCCGCGACCCCCACAGCACCGTGACCGACACAGACACAGACAGAGACAGAGACCACCTCGCCCGGAGACCTACAACACCGTGCCACCGACACAGACCCGCAGGACCGACACAGACACAGACACAGACAGAGACCACCTCAACCCGGCCAGAGACCACCTAACCCTGCGCCCGAAGACCCACAGGACCGCCAGAGACCACCGACCCCCGCCAGAGACAGACAGAGACCCCCTACCCCCGCGCCCGGAGACGCGGACAGTCCAGGACAGTCGGCGCGTAAATAGCCGCACAACTCGACCACATACATCCCCAGTTGCGACCTTTACACAGAGTGAGTGTGTTGTGAGCGGGGGTTTCTGTCGCCTGTCAGCGGGGACGAGCTGGAAAACGTCTTTAAGGAAGTTTCCCTGTGTGACTGTTTATGGGGGAGGAATCTGAAGCAGTTATTTAAAGTCTGCAGCGGTCGGGGAGACACACACAGACTGTTGTCGGGATGTCTCCGCTCCGCTTCATGCGCTCGCTTCTCCTCCTCGTCCTGGCGCTGGTGTCCGCCAACGCGAGTAACTGGCTGTAAGTGGTGATCATTGTCACATTGGTGTCTTTGTGTTATCATTGCAAAAGCAAAGCGTTTCATTCCCGCATCCGAGGTGTAGCTGGAAGAGTGGGTGAGGGAGTGATGGAGGGATGGAGGGATGGAGGGATGGAGGGAGGGAGGGAGGGAGGGAGGAAGGGAGGAAGGGAGGGTGGAAGTGAGTGACTGAGTGAATGAGGGATTGAGGGAGGGAGGGGGGAGGGAGGGAGGGAGGGGGGAGGGAGGGAGGGGGTGGATGAGGGAGTGAGGGAGAGAGGGAGTGAGGAATGGAGGGAGGGATGGTGGAAGTGAGGGAGGGAGGGAGGGATGGTGGGAGTGAGGGGGAGTGAGTGAGTGAGGGGCTGAGGGAGGGATGGAGGGAGGGAGGGGGTGAGTGAGTGAGCGGGTGAGTGAGCGGGTGAGGCGAGCAGCTTTGCCCCGAAACAAACAAACGACACGTTCTGTCTGTAGTGTGTGTACATTATATATATATATATATATATATATATATATCTAAAGAGAACCAACAGGTTTGCAGACCCACTGGGATGGATGTGTTGCAAACTGTCACCGAGACTCTGAATAAACCAGGTCGGTCTCACAGAAACCAACACCAGGTCCCAGAGTCATTGCCCGGCGCCGTCAGTCAGGTCGTGTTTACTGTTGTTACCTTTAACACAGTTGTTCCCCATGTCCCGCCGACCCGTGATCAACGACCACCGGGGGACGGCGGGGAACCGCACGGCTATTTATTGATTGAAATGCAATGATTTGTGATGTTGTGGAGGCCGAGAGCGGAGAGTAGACCTGTCCCGACCTGTTGGCCAACTTCTGCTGTGCAAACCGGCCTCGTCTGTTCATCCAAACTGCCAGGAGGTGACAGAGAAACGTAGAGACATATAGGTGCAGGAGGAGGCCAATCGGCCCTTCGAACCAGCACCGCCATTCAATGTGATCATGGCTGATCATTCTCAATCAGTACCCCGTTCCTGTCCCCCCCTCCCCCCCCTCCCCCCCCCCCTCCCCCCCCTCCCCCCCCCACCCCCCCCTCCCCCCCCCTCCCCCCCCACCCCCCCCACACACACACACCCCTTAGCCCGAAGAGCTAAATCTAACTAAATCTAACGCGTTTTATGCAAAGACCCACCGGGCTAATCTATTACAATCGCTTTATTTGTATTTAAGTAACGCGCCAATATAGATGTTCCTAGTGAATAAAATGTTAGAATGGGGATAGCGGGTGGGAATATCCTCCTTGATCCGTCCCCCACCGGGGACATTTACAGGGACATTTACAGGGTACCACGGAACACCGTCTCCCTCTCTCTCTGTGTCACTTTGCCTCGCTCTCTGTCTGTCTCTCTCTCTCTCTCTGTCTCTCTCCCCTCCCCCTCTCTCTCTCCCCCCACCCCCCCCCCCCCCTCTCTCTCTCTCTCTCTGTTGCACTAATGCCCTTCGATATGAAATGGCACCAATTCTCTAACTGTGTGAACAGATAAGCGGTTTCTCAGCGGCCCGCACCCACCGGGCGTGAGTTCAGGAGGTAGTTGTACAAATGTGTTGTTCAGTTCACCAGCAATTGTAATGTTTGGACACAGAGAGTGTCTCAGACAAGGAAGGGGACATGGTGGATGTGCGGGACTTGCCAGTTGCGTGATTTACAACCGGTGCGCTGGACTGAAGTACGACCGTCGTCCCGTCCCGTCGTGTCCTGTCTCGTCCTGTTGTGTAGCGCGTTTGGTCGCGTCTAGGCAAGAGAGCAAATGGGAGAATGGGGAGCCGGAGGTCGGGGTGTGAGCGAGGTGTCCCCGTCCATGGCCCATGTCTGTCTGTCTGTCTGTCTGGCTGCTTCCAGACGCTGTTTGTTTTGCGGGCGATGCTGGCAACTCTGGGGAAAGGGGAGCTGAAGGTCATCTTTGCACAACACGGCCTCGCACACTGGCCGCGCTGTCGGTGCCCGCCCCAACACTGGCAGTGTCACAGTGCACAACTGCCCGCCCCAACACTGGCAGTGCCACAGTGCACCACTGGCAGTGACACAGTGCACCACTGGCCGTCCCAACACTGGCAGTGCCACAGTGCACCACTGGCAGTGTCACAGTGCACCACTGCCCGCCCCAACACTGGCAGTGCCACAGTGCACCACTGGCCGCCCCAACACTGGCCGCCCCAACACTGCCCGCCCCAACACTGGCAGTGCCACAGTGCACCACTGGCCGCCCCAACACTGGCCGCCCCAACACTGGCCGTCCCAACACTGGCAGTGCCACAGTGCACCACTGGCGGCCGGCTCCGACAACCCAATGTCGGCTGCATTGACGGGCCAGGGTGGTCGCACAACGCGCGGATCGGGGCCGGGGTCGACGTTTCTAAACTTGTGTTACTCCAGGAACCGGGAGTTGAAAAGGTTAAATGAAAGAGCAGCAAACTCCAGAGGCCAGTTCATTGTCTATATTTAAGAGGGAGTTAGATGTGGCCCTTGTGGCTAAAGGGATCAGGGGGTATGGAGAGAAGGCAGGTACGGGATACTGAGTTGGATGATCAGCCATGATCATATTGAATGGTGGTGCAGGCTCGAAGGGCCGAATGGCCTCCTCCTGCACCTATTTTCTATGTTTCTAAATCCAATTACCATTAACCCTTTCATCACAAGACGAAGCCGCGCCATTTAGATGCAGACGCCGGCCGCTGATCAATAACTTTTACAATCGGAGAACTCTGTGCATCCTGAACTGTTAGCGGGACGGGAATGTTGATTGTCACTGTGATCAATATTACACTCGCTCAGCTGGCTGGCTGGCCGCTGGTTTATGGAGAGAAAACTCATTACCCGCAAGGTGTGTCCGCAGTGAAACTTAGCACAATAATCCCCCAGAAACTATAAAAGCGCAGCTACGGGGAGATCATTTTTACCTTTGTGTTTATAGTTCCCCCTCTATTTTTGTTGCAATGTCGGTCCTTAATATTGTCTCATTTCCTCTGTGTTATTTTAAGGGTTCGTCTGCAAATCTAAATCTTTATTGGCGGAACAGATAGAAACTTCGAATTCATTCAACCGTGTACATTAATTCTGGGGTCTAAATAAACCCTTAGGTTACGGGCAATGACTGAGACGTAAAACACATTCTTTGACCCACACAATTAACCCAAACCAATTCCCAGCATTTCTTCAAAGAATTCAAACTGAGAATAATTATTTCCGAAGATTCAAACAATCGTTGTATTTACGTAAGATGGACACACAAAGCTAGAGTAACTCAGTGGGTCAGTCAGCAACTCTGGACCCCATTCCTTCTCTCCACAGATGCTGCCCGTCCCGCTGAGTTACTCCAGCACTTTGTGTCTACATTTGGTTTAAAGCAGCACCTGCAGTTCCTTCCTACACATTGAATTTTACGTATCTCTGCAAACCCCCCAATGTTTCGGGGGGAGGGGGGACGTTTTATTTAATGTGTGTAGGAAAGAACTGCATAGAAACATAGAAAATAGGTGCAGGAGTAGACCATTCGGCCCTTCGAGCCTGCACCACCATTCAATATGATCATGGCTGATCATCCAGCTCAGTAGCCTGTACCTGCCTTCTCTCCATACCCCCTGATCCCTTTAGCCACAAGGGCCACATCTAACTCCCTCTTAAATATAGCCAATGAACTGGCCTCAACTACCTTCTGTGGCAGAGAATTCCACAGATTCACCACTCTCTGTGTGAAAAAAAACTTTCTCATCTCGGTCCTAAAAGACTTCCCCCTTATCCTTAAACTGTGACCCCTTGTTCTGGACTTCCCCAACATCGGGAACAATCTTCCTGCATCTAGCCTCTCCAACCCCTTAAGAATTCTGTAAGTTTCTATAAGATCCCCCCTCAATCTTCTAAATTCCAGCGAGTACAACTGCAGATGTTGGTTTAAATGGAAGACACAAAGTGCTGGAGTAACTCAGCGGGACGGGCAGCATCTGTGGAGAGAAGGAATGGGGGGCTCGAGAGATGTTGCCTGTCCCGCTGAGTTACTCCAGCACTTTGTGTCTGCCTTTTATTAAATCTGCCTCGTTACCGAAATAAAGCGGCTCCTCACAAATAAAACCGTCGATAAAACAGTACAAAGGAGGTTAGACATTAGAGGGCAGTTTGGAGGCTGGTCTGGCGAAGGCGCTTCGCTCATTCAAGCCGACA
>NC_135982.1:29722649-29875149 GCF_053455715.1 Rhinoraja longicauda | reverse complement strand
CAGAGAGTTGTGAATCTGTGGAATTCTCTGCCTCAGAAGGCAGTGGAGGCCTATTCTCTGAATGCATTCAAGAGAGAGCTGGATAGAGCTCTTAAGGATAGCAGAGTCAGGGGGTATGGGGAGAAGGCAGGAACGGGGTACTGATTGAGAATGATCAGCCATGATCACATTGAATGGCGGTGCTAGCTCGAAGGGCCGAATGGCCTCCTCCTGCACCTATTGTCTATTGTCTATTGAATACCCCACTGTAGACTGTGGGCAGCGGGTGAAGACAGAATTGGATTTAAAGGCAATGCCTTTCTGTGACAAAAAAGCTTTCTGATTATTGAACCTGATACAAATCAATAATACTGCAAATTCAGGAAAAATTGAGGAAGATAAATAATTAGATGACAGCTACTAACATTGGAAAATAATGAAATAAAATGTTCACTATTGGTTATTTAAGCAACGAGGAAACATCCCAGGTTGAGTTAATTGAATTTCTGTCTGGGCTGAAATCAGATGGTCAGAATATCAACTATTTGGTATAAGTTGCCATGATTTCCACTGACATCAAAGTCAATGAAAATGAACACCAGTAGGTTGAAGGAAAGCCAGTCTGCTACCAACAACTCTTATTTGTCATCAGTGAACTTGTTAATTCTGTCCCATCATTTTACTACAAATTCTGACCCATCTGCCCATGCTTCTTAGTCATATTGTTCTCTTTTTATGCTTCTTATCTTTGGCAACTTGTACACTGACAACTAGCATACATTAGATTGGAGAATCATGATGCGCACACACACACACACACACACACACACACACACACACACACACACACACACACACACACACACACACACACACACACACACACACACACACACACACACACACACACACCCACACACACACGGTCAGCATCGATGGCAGCGGCCTTGCCCATGCATCAGAAACACCATAATGCCATCCCTAACCAGAGTGTGAATCATAATCCCAGCCCAATGACTGTAACCCCAGAGCAGTCACACAACACAAGACCCATACTGTGTAGGAAGGGACTGCAGGTGCTGCTGTACACTGAAGATAGACACAAAGTGCTGGAGTAACTCAGCGGGACAGGCAGCATCTCTGGAGAGAAGGAATAGGTGATGTTTCAGCTCGAGACCCTTCTTCAGACTCAGGGGCGAGGGAGTCTGAGATCTGGAAGGGTAAGATGTGCAAACGACAGATCAAAGCAGACAATGGTAAGGAAATGGAGAATGGTTCAGTTAGCTGAGGGGAAGTTGACAAGGGGGCGCACAAACAGTAAAATTAGTCAGGGACAATGAAACTAGTCGGAGAACTTGTGTGGGGAGGGATGGAGAGAGAGGGAAAGCAAGGGTTACTTGAAGTTAGAGAAATCAATATTCATGCTGCTGGGGTGTGAGCTGCCCAAGCAAAATATGAGATGCTGTTCCTCCAATTTGTGTTGGGTCTCACTCTGTCAGAGGAGGCCCAGGACAGGAAGGTCAGTGTGGGAATGGGAGGGGGAGTTGGTGTTTAGCAACTGGGTGAACGCGTAGGCCGAGGTGAGAACAATATTATTGGGAAAGTAATGAACAGTGCAACTCCTTCTCTAGGAATGGCCATTTTCACTTGAACGTTATCTTGCCCGAGCTTCAATGTAGTTTATCTGCCATTTTTAAACCTCATTTATAAATTTGCATCTTGCATAGTAAAAATGAGTCTATCTGAAATTCTGCTACCTTTATCTTATTTGTACCAAGCCCTGTTCATCAATCTCTCTTGTGTCTACTTACCTCTATTGGCTCACAGTCCATCAGAGACTCAGTTTTAAAACACGGAGTCCCATCTTCAAATCCACCAGAACCCTGCTTCTGTGCCTCCTGCAGCCCACTAACTGTTTAGCAACTTCTCCGAGACATGACTCATGCATTTGCCGTTCCTTGCTCCCCGTCACTGGCAGATGTTGTATCAACCATCTTGCCCTTTGGTCTGGATTTTTATTCCTAAACCCCTCTGTTCCTCCTCGCCATCTTTTCTTTTAAAATCCTCCTTAAACACGACCATGGTTCAAGTCTCATGTTTATTCACCTGTCATAATAGCCACTTCCAGATCTCGAAGCCAAAATTTGACTCATTATATTCCTGAGAAGAGCTTTGGGATTTTTTTTCAAAAGAATTTATATAAATGTGGTACAGAGAGCTGTGTGGAGAATTGAGTAGTTATAAACAGGCCGGCAGCAGTAACACGGCAAAAACCACGCAGAGATGTGCCACTTTAAGACAGCGCAGGTTTAATATGGGTCAAATATTGATCACGTGAAATAATAAAAATGGAATTAAAGACTGAAGATCAAGAATTCGTATAATTGGAAAAAAGGTTACAGTCAGAATTAAGTTGATATATTAATAAAAGGAAAGTCTTCATTGATTTACAAAGATAGTGTAGGTAAATCAGGGACAGATGTCTAGTAAGACCTTTAAAGCATTCCAAGTAAATTAAAACAGAAAGCATTGCAAAGATAGCATTGATTGTGAGGACGGGATCTGAAGGAAATTGCAGATATCAAAAGAAATAGTTGGGAAAGTATAACATCTTACAGTGACTGCAATTGGATTTACAATGGAATCTTGGGCTTTGAGAAGGCTTAATGTTGGAGATGGAGATATGCGATGATATAGAATTCGTAGAGGTAAATAAACGAGTGTAGATATTGGACAGGAGACCATGTAAATTATGCACTGAGCACATCAGAGAAACAGAGTGTTGAAATTCCTGGAATGTTAGGTTATTTTACATTAAATTTCAGTCTAACCAAGGTCTCAGCTTGAGCATAGACATACAGAATTGGGCTTGCCGATAATATTTGGTCTTGGCACAAATACCAAAGTTAAAATTGCTAATAGAATTGGTGACACTTTGTCAGTATTTTATTGGCATTGAAGTATAGGCAAACCAGGTTCCGATTTTGCAATACTACAACATCGTCTTGATGAAGACTCATTCAACTCTGGTTTGAAATCCCAATATAGGGAACATCTGAATTTTGATGTGAAAGTCTGAGACTTTCTTGAGGAGGTAGTTCCACATCCTGCAATGTTCATGCTCCAAGTGCAACTGATGGATAACTTAATATATACCAGATAGTCTGTAGTACCAACTTAACAGTTAAACACCGATATAATGAATGAATTAATAAGTTTATTGGCCAAGTATGTACACATACAAGGAATGTGCCTTGGTGCTCCACTCGCAAGTAACAACATGAACATACAGTAAACAATTAAGAATAAAGCATAAAACATTAAAACATTAAGAATACAACATTACGGTTTAAACATGTGAGTGAAATAAACCAGAACACAAAGAGACGACAGACTTTTGGTTATTGAGTAGAGCTACTGCTCGTGAAAAAAAGCTGCTTTTATGTCCGGCTGTGGCTGCTTTGACAGTCCGGAGTCGCCTTCCAGAGGGAAGTGCTTCGAAGAGTTTGTGGCCAGGGTGAGAGGGGTCAGAGATGATCTTACCCGCTCGCTTCCTGGCCCTTGCAGTGTACAGTAATACATAAATAATGTATTATTTAGCTCCACCTGTCCTTCACTAATACGGAATACTTGATCGGACACTAATTCTGATGGATATCTCTTTGAATATTTAATATGTGAACACGAGGAATAGATTGGGTTACCATACAGAGTCTGTTGCCCAGAGGAGGGGGAATCGAGAACCAGAGGACATGGGTTTAAGGTGAGGGGGAAGTTTCAATAGGAACCCGAGAGGTAACCTTTTTCACGCAAATGGTGGTAGGTGTATGGAACGAGCTGCCAGAGGAGGTAGTTGAGGCGGGGACTATCACAACATTTACGAAATATTTAGACAGGTACATGGATAGGACAGGTTTAGAGGGATATGGGCCAAATGCAGGCAGGCGGGACTAGTGTAGATGTGGCATGTTGGCCGGTGTGGGCAAAGTGGGCCTGTTTCCACGCTGAATGACTCGATGACTGTATGTCAAATTGCAATTTTCCAGTTTGTTCCATCCTCACATCTCAACATACATGCAAGTCAGCTTTGGATGAGTTCATGACTCCTTCATAATCGGTGTAAACACAGTGGTCAGTATATGACTGAGCTGTAGTGACCAGGATGGTAATTGGCACCACCAGTACACCCTCACCTCCTCCACCCTGCGTACTGATGGCAGGTTGATGTTCCCTTCCATATTTATTGCTGTGTCAGCTGACCTTAAGCTGGGCTTTTACTCTATAGCTCAAAATGCCTTGCAATGGAAATAGAATGTGAATGTATCCCAAACTATGCTGCAGGAACATAGAACATAGAACAAGGGAAAGTACAACCCAGGAGCAGGCCCTTCAGCCCACAATGTCTGTGCCAAACATGATGTCAAGATAAACTAATCTCCTCTGCCGGCACGTGATCCTTATCCCTCCATTCCAACACATCCACGAGCCTGTCTAAAAGCCTCTTAATGCCACTGTCATATCTATCTCCACTAACACTCCTGGCAGTGCATTCCAGGCACCCAACACCATTTGTGTAAAACAAAATTGACCCTCATGTCTCCTTTAAACTACCCCTTTCACCTTCAAACCATGCCTTCTAAGAGTCCCAAATCTTGGCCTGAGCATAAATGGCAATAGCAAAGGAAAAGTTACTCTGTTGGTCCTATTGAAATGGTTGCCACTGACTAGAAACTCAGCTCGGCCAGCCTCATTAATACAGTGACTACAGGGCAGGTCAAAGGCTGGGAATCCCGAGGCCCAAACCATCAAATGGGCAAGTCAGTGGATATTTTAAAGACAGATATAGATAGATTCTTGGTTAGTATCAATCTATTAGGGGTTATGGAGAGAAGGCAGGAGAATGGCATTAAGACTGGGGAGAGATAGACCAGCCATGATTGAATGGCGGAGTAGCCATTTGGGCCAACTGGCCAAATTCTGCTCCTATCACTAATGAACATAAGGTCAGGATTTTGGTGGAATACTCCCCACTTGTTTGGGTAAGTGTCACACAGCAACAATAAACTAAAATACTAGAGAGATGAGCCAAACGCAGGCAGGTGGGAGTGTAGATGGGGTAGGTTGATCGGCGTGGGATAGTTGGACTGAAGGGCCTTTTTCTATGCTGTATGACTCTGTGACTTTATTAAACTAATAAACCCTGAACCAATGAGCCAAGTAATTGTCACCCTAACGATTCACTCGCTCCATCACTGATGCAATGTGTGCCATCTATATCATGCACAGCAGTTTTTCACCGAGTATATCCCAACACAACCTCCAACACATTTTATCGGGAAGGTTTGGGAGAGTCTTTATCATCCAGAAGGACTGGAGCATTAAGTGCATGGGAATACTGAATACTGTATGCTTAATCAGTCTGCAGGTCTCGACCCTCAGTCTAAAGAAGGGTCTCGACATGAAACATCATCCATTCCTTCTCTCCAGAGATGCTGCCTGTCCAACTGAGTTACTCCAGCATTTTGGGTCAACCTTCAATTTAAACCAGCATCTGCAGTTTTTCTTTCCTACGGTGCACCTAATCATGTATTGTCTTTCCGCTAACTGGATAGCGCGCAACAAAAGCTTTTTATTGTACCTCAGTACATGTGACAATATACTAAACTAAATGGCCAATAAATACTGCTGTCTTAGCTTCTCCTCCAAGTCCCCCTAACCACCCCCCCCCCCCCCCTCCCCTCCCCTCCGCCAGATCCTGAAAAATGAAAGATAGACACAGAGTGCTGGCTGGGCTAACTCAGCGGGTCAGGCAGCATCTGTGGAGAACATGGATAGGTGACGTTTCACAGAGTGCTGGAGTAACTCAGCGGGTCAGGCAGCATCTCTGGAGAACATGGACAGACTGAAGAAGGGTCTCGACCAGAAACGTCACCTATCCATGTTCTCCACAGATGCT
This sequence comes from Rhinoraja longicauda, assembly GCF_053455715.1. Lineage (NCBI taxonomy): Eukaryota > Metazoa > Chordata > Chondrichthyes > Rajiformes > Arhynchobatidae > Rhinoraja > Rhinoraja longicauda. The sequence continues at coordinate 29,869,214 of NC_135982.1, read as the reverse complement.
GCCTGACCCGCTGAGTTACTCCAGCACTCCCTGTCTTTGCTTGGTGTAAAGCAGCACTTGCAGTTCCTCCCTGCAGTTGCTGTCTCGGGGTGTTGTGTTTCAGAGTCAGTGTTTGACAGAGCTCCATGGGCGTTTGAGCGTTGCCGGTGGAGGCAGAGGATGTCCACGCCACGGGTGGGGGGGGAGCAGGGATCCAGGGCCAGTCCTCACCTTGCAGCTCAGTGCCGTGACACCGGAGGTCGCTCTAATCCACCCGTCCCCACACTCCCGACCGCTGCCTCCCACTCTGATACTCCCAGCCCCAGCCCCAGAGCCCAGAGCCCAGCCACAGAGCCCAGAGTCAGACAGCGCTGAAGCATCCACTGCCCGCCGGCCCATGAGCAGCTGGCCGCCGGGTCCCTCGCAGAGGATCCAAGCCCTTTGTGTTTAAAGTAGGGTGGGTCACCCAGACAGGGCAATTGCCTCTAGTGTAGGGAGGACAGACACAGAGTGCTGGAGTAACCCAGCGGGTCAGGCAGCATCTGTGGAGACAAGGACGGGTGAGGTTTCGGGGCGAGACCCTTCTTCACCCGATGGTACAGCCTTGGTGTGGGAGTGCACAATGCAATTGATCAATGGGATATCGCAGTGGAATAAAACAATCTCATTTTTCAGGATGAAATAAAAAGTAACTGCAAATGCTGGTTCATACCAATGATAGACACAAAATGCTGAAGTAACTCCCCTATCCATGTTCTCCACAGATGCTGCCTGACCCGCTGAGTTACTCCAGCACTCTGTGAAACGTCACCTATCCATGTTCTCCACAGATGCTGCCTGACCCACTGAGTTACTCCAGCACTCTGTGAAACGTCACCTATCCATGTTCTCCACAGATGCTGCCTGACCCGCTGAGTTACTCCAACACTCTGTGTTACATCTAGAGGACAGGCGCCAGGGGCCAAGCGTCGAGCACCCACATCCTGTAATATTGGGTCCCACTGCATCGACTTACACACAAGGCTCGGTGACATTGACTGTATCCACACGAAACGTCACCTGTTCCTTCTCTCCAGAGATGCTGCCCGTCCCGCCAGGACTTTGTGCCCGTCTTAGGCTCGGTGACATGTTTGGTTTAGAGATACAGCACGGAAAGAGGCCCTTCAGCCCACTGAGTCCACGCCGACGATCACAACAGTTCCACGTTCTCCCACTTTCACATCCACTCCCTAACCACGAGGGCAATTTACAGAGGGCCGATTAACCTAATTTACAGAGCAATTTACAGAGGCGACTAAACCAAAACATGTCACATGTCCTCACGGATTGGATGTCATTTTATTTGCCACAAATGTGTGAGGTAATGCGACCTTCAGCAAAACCCAAAGTGCTGGAGGAACTCCACAGGTCAGGTAGCATCTGTGGAGGAGCCGGACAGGCAATGTTTCGGGTCAGGACACTTCTTCAGGCTGATAAGAGGGTGGTTAGTGGCGGTAGGGGCTTTACCCCCCCACCCTCTCACAGGTATCCACCTGTCATTAGGAGGCAGTGATCATAATATGATAAGTTTTACTCTACAAATTGAGAAGGAGATGGGAAAATCGGAAGTGTCGGTATTACAGTATAGCAAAGGGGATTACAGAGGCATGAGGCAGGAGCTGGCCAGAATTGACTGGAAGGAGGCCCTAGCAGGGAAGACGGTGGAACAGCAATGGCAGGTATTCCTGGGAATAATGCAGAAGTTGCAGGATCAATTCATCCCAAAGAGGAGGAAAGACTCTAAGGGGAGTAAGAGGCACCCGTGGCTGACAAGGGAAGTCAGGGACAGCATAAAAATAATAGAGAAGAAGTATAACATAGCAAAGAAGAGTGGGAAGCCAGAGGATTGGGACTCTTTTAAAGAGCAAGAGAAGATAACTAAGAAGGCAATACGGGGAGAAAAGATGAGGTACGAGGGTAAGCTAGCCAATAATATAAAGGAGGATAGTAAAAGCTTTTTTAGGTACGTGAAGAGGAAAAAAATAGTCAAGGCAAATGTGGGTCCCTTGAAGACAGAAGCAGGGGGATTTATTATGGGGAACAAGGAAATGGCAGACGAGTTAAACCGTTACTTTGGATCTGTCTTCACTAAGGAGGATACAAGCAATCTCCCAGATGTTCTAGTGGCCAGAGATCCTAGGGTGATGGAGGAACTGAAGGAAATCCACATTAGGCAGTTGTAATCATTTTCCAATGTTCTATAGATTCAGGATCAGTTCCTGTGGATTGGAGGGTAGCTAATGTTTTGGGTGCATCTAATCTCCCTAATATTAAAATGATCAGAATAGGTATCATGTGTTACGCCCATTGCTCTGCTTTCCTGAAGACCTGTGTCAGTCATCTGCGGTGGGAATGCTAAGCAGGTAGTGTCTCCGTAACTGTGTCAGTACTGGGTCAATACTGTATTGACAAGTGTCAACCCCCACCAGGAGGCAATATAGAAACAAGTCCATATTAAACACTGATATGCACGCAGTTTCCAACAGGAGCTGTGAGGAACATGTGCATTACAGTGGGCCCTTCAGCCCCTTGTGCTTCTCTGCCATTCACTTAGACCAATGGTGATCTGTAGTACCAGTCAAAGGTATTTATTCACAAAATGCTGGAGTAACTCAGCAGGTCAGGCAGCATCTCAGGAGAGAAGGAATGGGTGAGACCCTTCGGGTCGGGTCGAGACTCTTCTTTAGACTTCTGAAGAAGGGTCTCAACCCGAAACATCACCCATTCCTTCTCTCCCGAGATGCTGCCTGACCCGCTGAGTTACTCCAGCATTTTGTGAATAAATACCTTCGATTTGTATCAGCATCTGCAGTTATTTTCTTATACTACTTGTAGTACCAGTCAAGATTCAAGATTCAAGAGATTCAAGATATCTTTATTTGTCATCCAAAAAACAAGTTTTTTGGACAAAATTTAGTCACCCACAGTCCAATAATAAAAGCAATAAAACAAGCAAATTACACAACCCCACCCAACGCACAAAAAAAAGAAACATCCATCACAGTGAGTCTCCTCCAGTCCCCTCCTCACTGTGATGGTAGGCCAGAATGTCTCTTCCTCATTTTAACTCCATGTTGAGACACATTGAATGAAAGCCTATTTCGTTATAAACCTTAGGAAGTTCGACATGTCCCCAACAACTCTCACCAACTGCTACAGATGTGCCATAGAGAGCTTTGTATCGGGAGGCATCACAGCTTGGTTTGGGAACAGCTCCATTCAAGAGCGCAAGAAATTGCAGAGAATTGTGAATGCAGCCCAGACCATCACACAAACCAACCTCCCTTCCATTGACTCCATCTACACCTCACGCTGCCACGGCAAGGCCAGCAGCATAATCAAGGACGAGTCACACCCTGGCCACTCTCCCTTCTCCCCTTTCCCATTGGGCACAAGGTACAGAAGTGTGAAAACGCACACCTCCAGATTCAGGGATAGTTTCTTCCCAGCTGTTATCAGTCAACTGAACCATCCTACCACAACCAGAGAGCAGTGCTGACCTCCCAACATATGACTGAACCATCCTACCACAACCAGAGAGCAGTGCTGACCTCCCAACATATGACTGAACCATCCTACCACAACCAGAGAGCAATGCTGACCTCCCAACATATGACTGAACCATCCTACCACAACCAGAGAGCGGTGCTGACCTCCCAACATATGACTGAACCATCCTACCACAACCAGAGAGCAATGCTGACCTCCCAACATATGACTGAACCATCCTACCACAACCAGAGAGCAGTGCTGACCTTCCATCATATGACTGAACCATCCTACCACAACCAGAGAGCAGTGCTGACCTCCCAACATATGACTGAACCATCCTACCACAACCAGAGAGCAGTGCTGACCTCCCAACATATGACTGAACCGTCCTACCACAACCAGAGAGCGGTGCTGACCTCCCAACATATGACTGAACCATCCTACCACAACCAGAGAGCAATGCTGACCTCCCAACATATGACTGAACCATCCTACCACAACCAGAGAGCAGTGTTGACCTTCCATCATATGACTGAACCATCCTACCACAACCAGAGAGCAGTGCTGACCTCCCAACATATGACTGAACCATCCTACCACAACCAGAGAGCAGTGCTGACCTCCCAACATATGACTGAACCATCCTACCACAACCAGAGAGCAGTGCTGAACTCCCAAGATATGACTGAACCATCCTACCACAACCAGAGAGCAGTGCTGACCTCCCAACATATGACTGAACCGTCCTACCACAACCAGAGAGCAGTGCTGACCTCCCAACATATGACTGAACCATCCTACCACAACCAGAGAGCAGTGCTGACCTTCCAACATATGACTGAACCATCCTACCACAACCAGAGAGCAGTGCTGACCTCCCAACATATGACTGAACCATCCTACCACAACCAGAGAGCAGTGCTGACCTCCCAACATATGACTGAACCATCCTACCACAACCAGAGAGCAGTGCTGACCTCCCAACATATGACTGAACCATCCTACCACAACCAGAGAGCAGTGCTGACCTCCCAACATATGACTGAACCATCCTACCACAACCAGAGAGCAGTGCTGACCTCCCAACATATGACTGAACCATCCTACCACAACCAGAGAGCAGTGCTGACCTCCCAACATATGACTGAACCATCCTACCACAACCAGAGAGCAGTGCTGACCTCCCAACATATGACTGAACCATCCTACCACAACCAGAGAGCAGTGCTGACCTCCCAACATATGACTGAACCATCCTACCACAACCAGAGAGCAGTGCTGACCTCCCAACATATGACTGAACCATCCTACCACAACCAGAGAGCAGTGCTGACCTCCCAACATATGACTGAACCATCCTACCACAACCAGAGAGCAGTGCTGACCTCCCAACATATGACTGAACCATCCTACCACAACCAGAGAGCAGTGCTGACCTCCCAACATATGACTGAACCATCCTACCACAACCAGAGAGCAATGCTGACCTCCCAACATATGACTGAACCATCCTACCACAACCAGAGAGCAGTGCTGACCTTCCATCTACCTCATTGCAGACCTTCGGGCTATCTTTGATTGGATTTTATTGGCTTTATCTTGCATTAAACGTCATTCACATTATCCCCTTTATCCTGTATCAGTACACTGTGGACACCTCGATGTATGTATTGTCTTTCCACTGACAGGTTAGCACGCAACAAAAGCTTTTCACTGTACCTTTGTACACGTGACAATAAGTTTCAGTCTCAGTTTAGTTTATTGTCACATGTACCGAGGTACAGTGAAAAGCTTTTGTTGCATGCTGTCTAGTCAACAGAAAGACAATACATGATTACAATCGAGCCATTTACAGTGTATCATAGTTAAAGTAAGAAATGGTGTTGTAGGAGTAGGGATTTAAATGTGTGGAGCGATTGTAATGTGTGATTGTAGATCTGCTTCTGTGGCTAGCACACAAATAGTCGGCTGGGTTGGACGCCATCTTGGAAGCAGGGCTTCTGAAACTAAACTCAAACTAATAAAGAGCCACCAGAACCTTGAAGATAGACACAAAATCCTGAGTAACTCAGTGGGACAGGCAGCATCTCTGGATAGGAGGAATAGGTGATGTTTCGGATCGAGACCCTTCTTCAGACTGAGACGTCTATCTCAGGCACCCATTCCTTCTCTCCAGAGATGCTGCCTGTCCCGCTGAATTACTCCAGCATTTTGTGTCTATCTTCGATGTTTCCTCTTCCTACTGTTTCTCGTTTACTCAAAGCATTTCACCGTTTTAATCACCTTTATCCTATCTTTCCCTCCTCTGCTCCCAGCAAAATAATTCTCATGTATCTAATTTCACTGGGTAAATAGTCTTTCATCTTGGAGGCTGTTCCATTAAACCTGCATTCTTTCTTTAGACCTAGATACGTTCAATGCCCAGAAATGATCATAATCTTCCACTGGCAGGCAAACCAATGCTTTACACAGGTTTAGCATAATGTTGTTGTTTCTGCACTCCATACTTCTGCCAACAAATGTGTGATACTTTTAATTAATATTTCAGATTACCACTGTTACTTCCACTACATCATCAACCCATGAAGATCGGACAGATGAAATTAGTTTATTTACTTGAGGGCACGTAACTGTAAAACAAAAGTCACACAACCTCTATTAAGACTTCCCTAGAATCCTAACATTTCTGTGCAACATTAGAACAAAAATGAAGGGGAAGAGAACACTTGCTCTTTGTTTTTCGAACAGCTTGGACTATTTTGGCACCAGCCAGTCCCCTAGCATGCCAAACCCAGGTAACTGGGCACTGTTTGACTTCATCATTGGCATTCAATTGGATTGCATTTTTTAACTAAAATATTTATATCAAAATATTCCTATATTACACCAGTGACCATACTTCAAAAGTACTTCATCAGTTGAAAAGAGTTTTGCAATGACTTGAAAGCTTCTCTAAAGGTTGCTAAATACATTTGTTGTTGTAGAAAATCTCTTGTTGCCATGATGTGAATGAGACATTGGGTAGCTCCCACTTTAGATTTTCAACCATAATCCTCCATTAAGAATAATATGATAGCATTTATATTTTGACTTAAATAAAATATTCATTCCCATTCCTTTTTTTAAAGTGGACAATTAGAGTCACAGGGCGATAGACTCTTCAGTATGGCCTGTGGGCCATTGCAGGCACACCAGCCAGTGATCCTCCCTTCTACATCGGTTCCACCGCCCACCGTTTGGTCCACAACCTTTTATGAAACATAGGAATTCTATTAAATCCACTTTCACCACACTTTAAGACAGTGCATTTCGTATCATAAGTTCATATGTCAAAGGAGCAGAAGTAGGCCATTCAGCCCATCAGGACTATTCTGTATCATTGCAACTAGAGTCTTTCTTTTCTCATGTTACTGCTGGTTCTTTTGCCAACAACCTGTCGACTAAATGTGTTTCCTCTTGTGTCCGATGAAGGGTCTCGACTCGAAACGTCACCTATTCCTTTCCTCCAGAGATGCTGCCTGACCCGTTGAGTTACTCCAGCATTTTGTGTCCATCTTTGGTGTTTCCTCTTCCTGCTGTTTTACTCATAATAGGTGCAGGAGTAGGCCATTCAGTCATTCGAGTTAGCACCGCCATTCAATATAATCATGGCTGATCATCGAAAATCAGAATCCCGTTCCTGCTTTCTCCCCATATCCTTTGATTCCATTAGCCCTAAGAGCTAATATCTACTGTAACTCTCTCGAAAACATCCAATGAATTGCCTCCACTGCCTTCTGTGGTGACATTGGGATATGGGAGAGTGGGCAGGGAAGAGGCAGATGGAATATCGTGCAGCAAAGTGTGGAGTCATGTATTTTGGTAGTAGGAATAAAAGTGTAGGCTATTTTCTAAATGGGGTGAAAATCCAGAAATCGGAGGTGCAAAGGAACTTGGAGCAGGATTCCCAAAAGGTTAATTTTCAAGTTGAATCGGTAGTAAGGAAGGCAAACGCAATGCTGGCATTTATTTCAAGAGAGTTAGAATACATAAACAGAGATGTAATGCTGAGGCTCTATATGGCACTGATCAGGCCCCATTTGGAATGTTGTGAGCAATTATGGGCCCCATATCTGAGGAAGGATGTGCTGGCCTTGGAGAGGGTCCAGAGGTGGTTTACGAGAATGATCCCAGGAATGAGTGGGTTAACCTATGATGAGCGTTTGTCGGCACTGGGCCTGTACTCACTGGAGTTTAGAAGGATGAGTGGGGACCTCATTGATACTTACTGAATAGTGAAAGGCTTAGATAGAGTGGATGTGGAGAGGATGTTTCCACAAGTGGGAGCGTCTAGGACCAGAGGTCACAGCCTCAGAAATAAAGGGCATTAAATCCCCAGGGCCTGATGGTCTGCATCCCAGGGTACTCAAGGAGGTGGCTCTAGAAATCGTGGACACATTGGTGATCATTTTCCAATGTTCTATAGATTCTGGATCATTTCCTGTGGATTGGAGCGTAGTTAATGTTAGCCCAATTTTCAAGAAAGGAGGGAAAAAGAAAGCAGGGAATGATAGACCAGTTGGCCTGACATCGGTGGTGGGGAAGATGCTGGAGTCGATTACCGAAGATGTTATAGTGGCACATTTGGATAGCAGTAACAGGATCGGTCCAAGGCAGCATGGATGTACGAAGGGGAAATCATGCTTGACTAATCTTCTTGAATTTTTTGATGTAACAAGAAAAATGGACAGGGGAGAGCCAGTGGATGTAGTGTACTTGGAATTTCAGAAACCCTTTGATAAGGTCCCACACAGGAGATTAGTGGGCAAAATTAGAGCACATGGTATTGGGGGTAGGGTATTGACATGGATAGAAAATTGGTTGGCAGACAGGAAACAAAGAGTGGGGATTAACGGGTCCCTTTCAGTATGGCAGGCAGTGACTAGTAGGGTACCGCAAGGCTCGGTGCTGGGACCGCAGCTATTTACAATATACATTAATGATTCAGATGAAGGAATTAAAAGTAACATTAGCAAATTTGCAGAAGACGCAAAACTGGGTGGCAGTGTGAGCTGTGAAGAGGATGCTATGAGGATGCAGGGTGACTTGGACAGGTTGTGTGAGTGGGCCGATGCATGGCAGATGCAGTATAATGCGGATAAATGTGAGGTAATCCACTTTGGTGGCAAGAACGGGAAAGCAGATTATTATCTGAATGATGTCAGGTTAGGAAAAGGGGAGGTACAACGAGACCTTGGTAATCTAGTACATCAGTCACTGAAAGTAAGCATGCATGTACAACAGGCAATGAAGAAAGCTAATGGCATGTTGGCCTTCATTTCCCCGGTGTGGGACGAATAAAGGGATATATCATAACAAGAGGATTTGAGTATAGGAGCAAAGAGGTCTTTCTGCAGTTGTACAGGGCCCTGGTGAGACCACACCTGGAGTACTGTGTGCAGTTTTGGTCTCTTAATTTGAGGAAGGACATTCTTGCTATTGAGGGAGTGCAGCGTAGGTTCACCAGGTTAATTCCCGGGATGGCAGGACTGTCATATGATGTAAGACTGGGGCGACTTGGCTTGTATTCACTGGAATTTAGAAGGATGAGAGGGGATCTTATGGAAACATATAAAATTATTAAGGGATTGGACACGCTAGATGCAGGAAACATGTTCCCGATGTTGAGGGAGTCCAGAACCAGGGGCCATAAGAGGTAGGCCATTTAGAACTGAGATGAGGAAAATCTTTTTTACACAGAGAGTTGTGAATTTGTGGAATTCACTACCTCAGAAGGACAGTGGAGGCCGATTCACTGGATGCATTCAAAAGAGAGTTAGATAGAGCTCTTAGGGCTAGCGGAATCAAGGGGTATGGGGAGAAGGCAGGAACGGGGTATTGATTGTGGATGATCAGCCACTCAAAGGGCCTACTCCTGCACTTATTGTTTTTGTTTCTATGTACCTATGAGATGATGAGGAATTTCTTTAGTCAGAGGGTGGTGAATCTGTGGAATTCATTGTCACAGAAGACTGTGGAGGCTGTCAATGGATATTTTTAAGGCAGATAGATAGATTCTTAATTTGGTACGGGTGTCAAGGGTTATGAGGAGAAGGCAGGAGAATCGGGTTAGGAAGGAGAGATAGATCAGCCATGGTTGAATGGCAGTGTAGACTTGATGGGCCAAATGGCCTAATTCTGCTCCTATCACTTATGAACCTATGTCAGTGATTCAAGTATTCATCTGGACACTTCTTGAATGCTGCTAATGACCCGGCTTTAACCACAATCTCAGGCTAGAGAAGTTATTAAGGGACACTGAATTCATTCAGTCTCATTTCACAGAATCAGTTAGAAAGCCGCTTGCTGGCATTTCATGTTATCCCATTGTCACAATCTCCTGACATAAGCAACCACGTTAGCAAGCTTTTAGTGAGTCATTTTTATTGCAGTATTCAATAATTTGATTGGTAAGGACATTTGGCCTTTAATACTTGTGTTGGCTTTCTGAAAGAGATTTCAACCAACGTCTAGTCAACTGCCTTCTCTCCATATCAAAACTTTCCTTACCATATTTTATGCACATTCCTTTTAAAAAACTGTCATGAATTTTCACCGTTACTATTGTATATTCTCTGTCAAAAAAGCACTGTACCCCTCCACTTCTGTCATCTGGTCCAGACCCGAAATGTCACCTGCCCATGTTCTCCAGAGATGCTGCCTGACCCGTTGAGTTACTCCAGCACTCTGTGAAACGTCACCTATCCATGTTCTCCACAGATGCTGCCTGACCCGCTGAGTTACTCCAGCACTCTGTGAAATGTCACCTATCCATGGTCTCCACAGATGCTGCCTGACCCGCTGAGTTACTCCAACACTCTGCGTTCTACCCTTCCTTCATTCGTTTGGTGATGATCTCAAAATTATCCAATCTAGATACCACACAATGACATATAAATAAATCAGGTTCATGCACGTTAGGAGATAGCTTCATTCCTGGCTTCAGGGAGTAACTTCTTCAAGTGAACAAATACAAAAGCAGCAAATAGCCATGTTATAGAGTGATACAGCATGGAAACAGGCCCTTCGGCCCAACTTGCCCACACCAGCCAACATGTCCCATCTACACTAGTCCTAACTGTTGTGAGAGGGCAGGGGGTTTCAACTTTAAGCTTTCCTCTTCGAGTCAACAAAATAATTTTTATGCAACTTTCCTTGAGTTCAGGGAGGTGTGGATTCTAAATAAAAAGATAAAGAATGCATCTGTCACATGCACAAATGCTGAAAGAGGTAGATAACGAGATGGGTTTTGTAACCACATGGCTTTAAGGTGGGGTCATAGTGACCTTGGCTCATTCCCTCCGGATATTCGTTCCTCTCCAGTTGTACGGATGATCCTTGTTTCCCCTCGTACATCATCCCACCAAATGAGAAAGCTATCCAAATGCATGGTCATTGCTGCTATTGTGGATCATTTTTGATTTGTCTCCGCTCAATCTTTGTAGATCCCCAACTTCCGTTCTTTCCAGCATCTTAGATGGCTGACTCAGAGCAGGATATGTTCTTGTACTCGCGTGCATCACCAATCTATTGGACAGTGGTGTCAGGAGAGGGATCACTGATGAGGTTCACCCAATCACTACAAAGTGCTTTTCTTCACTGGACTAGCTGTATTGGAGTGATGAATAAAACTATGACTGTTCTATTTCCCTCTACAGCTTGGGGCGTTGAGCCCATATGTAACACTGTTATTGTCATCCCCTCAATTAAGCTAACTAAGTGCAGATTGATATACCCTGATATGTACAACACCTGGCAGGGAATTTACCAGCCAAACCATTGAGGGTTCTTATTCATATCTAACTGAATAATAACAGTCATCGTGGCAAATCGTGCTGTAATTTATATTCACAGTACCCACTTAACAGTAGATTTCTTACTTCCTGTCTCATATTTCCAAATGCTAATTTGTTAATTAGTTGTATATGCGACACTTTCTCACTTCATTAATCATCATCATCTAGACCAGCCACTCTAAATCCACTCTGCAAACTCTGATTTCTGGCAAAAAAAATATATTTTAACACTATTACTTTTGTGCACCACAGTCCATTTGCGCTTTAAATTTATACCTGTCGTTGAAAGAATATTTCTAAGTACCGCAGAATGAATTCGGAGATGCAGTGGACGCACACTTGTTTTGAATCTGCCTTTGTCTGCTCATATTTAGGGTGCTGTGTAAAGTGAGGTCGATCAGTTTGATTTCCAGATCCTAGAAAGTACGAAGATGCTCACATTCAACACTAATTCAGTCCAATGGGCTAATCATATCCAGAGGTGTTAGGCTGAGTGTTGTACATGTCACATTTATTGCAAATGGGATGAGGGTACATTTTGAGGTCAGGGTGGAGGTAGTTTTGTTCAGTATGCAATTGACCTCAGAGTCTTGATATTTCTGTGGGTGTTTGAAATGAAATAGGAACAAAAGTTCCCAATAAAAAAAGGTGTTAAGGAAAATGTAACAGCTCAGTTACTGTGGCTGTCATGTAAGAAATTGCTGAAATTAATGTTTCACTTGAGTTGAAAAAATAAAGCAAATCATGAAGAAAAGTATCTTTGCTTTAGCAGGTACCTCCGAGAACGTTCTCTAATAATACTCAGAATCCCATTATTGCTGAAGTCTGTACTGGTCTATCATGGAGTGGATCTCACAGAGACAGAATGAAGCATTCTTAGTAACTTCATTTCTGGCTGCTGTATGTTCTCCAGGGACCACGGAAGGTCTACTTGGGGCAGAGATGGCATTATACTACTTTGCTGGTCTTTGTAGCATTTTCATTCAGTTAAGTACCCGGAAAACATGTTTGTTGACATCCAGCAGTGAAGTCTGTGCTTCTGACTAGCCCAGTGCTGCCCATCAATCAGTAAGACGTGTTTTAGTGGGGCTCAGAACAGCCAGAAGTATCAGAGACATCTTCTTCACAATCCTGCTCATTTTGCTGAGGTTTAGAGTCATAGAGTCACAGAGTCATACAGCATGGAAACAGGCTCGTCGGCCCAACTTGCCCACACCAGCCAACGTGTCCCAGCAACACTAGTCCCACCTGCCTGCGTTTGGTCCATATCCCTCCAAACCTGTCCTATCCATGTGCCTGTCTGTTTCTTAAACATTGGAGTAGTCCCAGCCTCGACTACTTCCTCTTGCAGCTTGTTCCATACACCCACCACCCTTGGTGTGAAAAGGATTCCCTCGCTTGCAATTGAATCTTTTCCCCTTCACCTTAAACCTATGTCCTCTGGTCCATGATTTCACTATGGGCAAGAGACTCTGTGCATCTACCCAATGTATTCCTCTCATGATTTTATACACCTCTATAAGATCCCCCGTCATTCTCCTGCACTCCAAGGAATAGAGTCCCAGCCTTTTCAACCACTCACTGTACCTCAGACTCTTGAGTCCTGGTAACATCTTCATACTCTTTCCAGCTTGACAACATCTTTCCTATAACATGGTGCCCAGAACTGAACACAATACGCTAAATGCAGCCTCACAAACATCTTATACAACTGCAACATGACCTCACAACTTCTATACTCAATACTCTGACTGGTGAAGGCCAAAGTGCCAAAAGCCTTTTTGACCACCTTATCTACTTGCGGCTCCACCTTCAAGGAACTATATACCCGCACTCCTCTGCTCTATAATACTCCCCAGAGCATTACCATTAACTGTGTAGATCAGCAACTGAACTATTCTATCAACAACTAGAGAGCGGTCCTGAGCTACTATCTACCTCATCCGAGACCCTCAGTCTAACTCTAATCGGACCTTACTGGACTTTATCTTGCCCTTGATCATGTATCTGTACACTGCGGATGGTTTAATTGTAATGATGTATTGTCTTTGTAGCTCGTAACAAAAACCTTTCACTGTACCTCGGCACACAGGACAATAAACTAAACTGATACAAAATACCTTCAACTCTTGATTGAGAATGGCCAGTTTAGCAATGGAAATAAATTACTGGCAGTGTCCATGAAACAGAGTTCAGGAGAGAGATAGAGGTAAACACGAGAGAAAACATTGATGGCAGGGTTTTGCATTCCACATTGAAAAGGAACATTGCCATCTGTATAAGGAAAAGTTGCCTCATATTGCTGTTATACATTATTATTCATAACATTTGTGTGTTTTCTTTTTTTTCTAGAACAATATTTATTAAGAGAAATGGTTATATCTGTAACAGTTTATTGCTCTGGTTAGAAATGACTAGAATTAACTGAGGCCAGAGAACAATGTTAAAAAGAGATAAATTCCCTCTGGGAATAAGTAATACTTTTTGTTGGAAAAAGCTTTAATTAAAATGGAGCAATCCAGCTGGTACATCCAATTGGTGCTAAATCACATTGGACAGTTTGTAGAATATAGTCTTCATGCTGAAACACTTAAAAGGGCCCATCATTGTAAGATCTTAGTTCCTGATATGAAGCTCTTGAAAAACCTAGAGGTTAGAAACTCTCATCCACTGATCTGGCTCTGAAGTGAATGCGTTGACCTCAGCTCTGATGGTCATCCAACTGCTCCGGTTGGCTTCAGCAACTCTGGGTGTGAGAAGGGAAAATGAGCCAGGATTTCCACTGAGCCTCGGTGGGAAACGTGTGTGTGTGTGGATTTCAGATGAGGGCAGGGTTTGTGTCAGCCAGCTGTACTGCCAACATACCCACTCCTCCCAAACCTACAAATGAACAAGGAAAAGGAAGCTCTTTGAGCTGTTGCCCAGCAAGCCCAGTGCTTATCAGAGAGAAGGAAAGGAAATATGAGGATTAAAATAAATCTATTTGCAGTGTTCAAAGCAGATAAACAGTCTGAAATTTGGTAATAAGAAACCTCAGTTCTGGTTTAATAAGATTACAGTTCTGTTATTAGCATGGAACTGCCTCATTCTTAGCTATCATCTCATGGCTTAATCAGCTTCACGTTCTTACCCACCAGCCATTAAAGTAACATGATCTGAAACAGTGGTGATCTTTGTCGGCCCATCGGTTACTGATCAGTAAAAGAGTAGATGGCTTTATTTATGGGGTTTGTTTTGCAGTCGGTAATGGTCTTAGACCAGTTTGGAAGGAATCGAGTGGCAGGGAGTTGATGGGGATGTTGAGGAGGGGGGAAACTGGGGCTGGGATCACAGCATCAGGAGAACTCTGCATAATGCTTTCTATAAATAGTCTGCAAGTAAACACCAGACAATTAACTGTTAATCAAGCCAAAGATTGTGTAGAAACGGGTGCTACTAGAAACCCACTCATAGCTTTTAAAACAAGTCTGAAGTTCAACTGGCTTAACATTATTTCCTGCAGCAGTCTTGTATGATGAGACTCTCAGATTTTGAGTGGTTTTAAAGTTCTGATCACATTGATTCTATTGTGACCATTATGCATCCAAAATCACCTTGCCTTAATCAAATAAATAGGCCACTAGAACTGAGAAAAAACACAGAAATATTATTTAACAACAAGATAGCTCTCAAACAGTGTGTGTAAATGTCAGAAATAAGGACAAAAAAATCTGTGGATACTCAACAGTTCAGGCAGTGACTGTGGAGAGAGAAATAGAGGTAAGGTTTCAAACTGATGATCCTTCAACTGGAGAAGTGAGCAATGAGGATGAATAGTCCGTTCATTGTGAAGGCTTTATTAAGGTGAGGGCATTAGGAACCTTGTGCTGGTTTTGACTGGGAAGCGAGGGGGTGAGGGTTGAAGTGAAGGAAAGAGGGGGAAGGTAGTTGAGAGATCTGTCCGACAAGAAAGAGGGAAGTCAAGATTAAAGAGTAAAGGAGACATCCCAGAAACACTGGTGGGGGAAATATTATCATCGGAACAGATAGTTAATAGGTTCCAGGAGCACAATTATGCCATTCGGCCCATCAAGTCTACTCCACCATTCAATCATGGCTGTTCTATCTCTCCCTCTCAACCCCATTCTCCTGCCTTCTCCCCATAACCCCTGACATGTATACTAATCATAGAAACATAGAAAATAGGTGCAGGAGGAGGCCATTCGGCCCTTCGAGCCAGCACCGCCATTCATTGTGATCATGGCTGATCATCCCCAATCAATAACCCGTGCCTGCCTTCTCCCCATATCCCTCGATTCCACTAGCCCCTAGAGCTCTATCTAACTCTCTCTTAAATCCATCCAGTGATTTGGCTTCCACTGCCCTCTATGGCAGAGAATTCCACAAATTCACAACTCTCTGGGTGAAAAAGCTTTTTCTCACCTCTGTTTTAAATGGCCTCCCCTTTATTCTAAGACTGTGTCCCTTGGTTTTGGACTCGCCCAACATTGGGAACATTTTTCCTGCATTTAGCTTGTCCAGTCCTTTTATAATTTTATATGTCTCTATAAGATCCTCTCTCATCCTTCTAAACTCCAGAGAATACAAGCCTAGTCTTTTCAATCTTTCCTCATATGACAGTCCCGCCATCCCAGGGATCAATCTCGTGAACCTACGCTGCACTGCCTCAATTACAAGGATGTCTTTCATAAGATTCATAAAATCATGAATATATCTGTCTCTGCCTTAGAAATATGCATTGACTTGGCTTCCACAGATTCATCACCCTCTGACTAAAGAAATTCCTCCTCTTCTCCTTTCTAAAAGTATGTCTCTTATTCTAAGGCTATAGCCTTTAGTCCCAGACTCTCCCACTAATGGAAACATCCTCTCCACATCCACTCTATCCAGGCCATTCACTATTCAGAAATGACAGAGAAGGGGAAATTGGGGGAATTTTCCATTAAATGCCAGGACCCATGCACTTAGCTTGCTCCGAAATTGAAATCTAACTGGACACCTTGCACCAGCATAAGTCTACAACACTTCTGGGTTGACTATGAAACAGAAGCCAGTCATGTTACTTAGTTCCGCCTATGTATGTCCGCACTGTGCCGGCACTGCTACATCCTGTGTGTGTCTTCAATGCAGTTAAATAACCAGTGTCATATCTTTGAATGCAGGAACAAGAGAAGCAGCCTTTGTGTATGCAATCTCCTCCGCCGGAGTGGCCTTTGCAGTTACTCGTGCCTGTAGCAGTGGAGAGCTGGAGAAGTGTGGCTGTGATCGGACGGTTCATGGAGTGAGCCCTGATGGTAATTCCTAACATTTTGCTTCACGTGGGGACTGCCTGGATAGTGACACCACATACCCGTCACCTGGAAAGACCTGTGTTCTGAACGGGCAGGCAGGGACTCTATTCCCTGGAGCGCAGGAGCCTGAGGGGTGATCTTATAGAGGTGCATAAAATCATGAGAGGAATAGATCAGGTAGACGCACAGAGTCTCTTGCCAAGAGTAGGGGAATCAAGAACCAAAGGGCATTAGTTTAAGGTGAAGGGGGAAAGATTTAATAGGAATCTGAAGGGTAACGTTTTCACACAAATGGTGGTGGGTGTGTGGGTCGAGCAGCCAGACGAGGTAGTTAAGGCAGGGACTATCGCAATATTTAAGAAGCAGTTAGATGGGTACATGGATAGAATAGGTTTAGAAGGATATGGGCCAAATGCAGGCAGGTGGGACTAGTGTAGATAGGACAAGGTGGTTGGTGTGGGGAAGTTGGGCCAAAGGACTTGTTTCCACACTGTATGACTCTACCACTCGATGACCATGACTGGAGAAGGGGAGGGTCTCGTTTGTTTTGAGAAGTCTGCTTTCACCAATTTCAATCTAGGTGTGCATTTCAAATTACCGTTAATCAGGAACAATCTAACAGGTCTAGCAACAGTTGGGGATTTTCTGTTTTGAATTTAAGATTTCCAGCATCTGTAGTATTTTGTTTTGTGACCATAATCTGGTATTAATTGACGGTCTAATTCAGAGGCAGTGGAATGGCTGGTATGAACAAAATCACGTATAGTTCACCCTTTCCTCAGGTTGAGCGAGACCTGTGGTTAGAAGAAAGGTTTGGAGCCACTCATGTTCTAACTTTTGGTCTGACAGTGTTTGATGATGATACTCAATGCCTGAGAGAGAAAACAGCTCGCTTTCCAGTGCTAATATTCATTGTGAATGAACACGCAAGAAAATTCCCTTTCTTGTGCTTTATCATCATTAAGTATTTTGTATTTGAAACAGAGAGAAACCAACAGGTAGAGTAAGGAGTAAGGTTCACAGTAATCACCAAGGTATATTCCCCCTCTTTCCAACCCCTCAGTCTCTGAGATGCAACTTTCTTCCACTGTTACTCTTCAGTTAGGAGTCTTGAGTATTTACGATGCATTTGGGACACTATTAAATGCTTGAAGAGGGAGGTTCAAACATATCCTCTTCCTCTTAATTCCTACATGCCCAATGAATGTATGGTACGACTCACCAGCCATGCTTTATAAGACCAGCTTCCTCTTAGAAATCCTGAGCAACTGTAACTTGAAACAACTGCTTTAGACTAAAATCAGTCCTCTCTGCCTGTTTTAGGGAATGAACGAGCCATTTAATGCAAGTACAAACATCTTGTGGTATTTGTGAAAATGTGTATTTGATTGGCATCTCTTTTGTATTTTACAATTATCCAAAAATGTGCAGTTTTGATCATGTTTTTTTTTTCCCTGAGGGTGGTATTAATCTATCGGCTTTAATTCAGGTCAGCTGCCTGGAATCTGTTCAGATAGTTAGGCTAGACAGCTACTATAGATGGTGAGGAGAAAGAAAGAAATGTTTATCACTTAAAACCCCAGTCAAAGTCAAGATGAGGGACATCTCGTCGATCGTGTGATTAAAACCAGCAGCTGAAGTGAACTCCAGGCACGCTATAAATCTACTTAGTTGATTAAGCAAATGAAAACATTCCCTCTTGGAAATGGAGAGCTATTAAAAAAAGTTAAAGGAACCAAATAAAACGCAGCATTGTTTTTTGCTTTGCTGAAGTTGTGTGAAAAGGCAATTGATCAGTAATTTGACTCCTCGGTACATCAGGAACCAGAAAGTGTAAATATGGTTGCTCATTTTATTGTGCATGCTGTAAAAACAGCCCAGGAACCATTAAACAAGTATCACTGCAACATTTAGAAATTGGCGGGTATATTTGGGAGTCTGCCGTTTACTGTTGCTGTTATCAAATTGCTTTTCTATTGCTTGAAGAATATCACAATGTACGATTTAACCCTTTCCACCGTGCAATAAGGGCAGGAGTAATGATGAGAGGGGTGGAGGGAAGGATTTTTGTAGAGGATACATCGCTACTTAATTTACATTTTGATCCAAAATGGGCAGTCGCAGTTTTCTAAAGCTTGTTCCTTGAGAATTCAGCGAGGAATTTCCAACAACTTTTCTCAAGGTTTAGTTTATATTCCTCTTGCATCCCACGAGGCAACGTAACCAGGATTTCAGAATGGCACGAGGTTAAAAAGCCATTTGGATAGGGAGAACTTGATAAACTTGGAAGAATTCTGATATGTCACGTATATTGCACAGCGTATCAATGTCCTTATGAACAGAGAATTTGAAAACATTGATTATAAAAATTAATGTGGAACTATTAATTAGCAAAAATGAGAAAGAATATTCCTTGCATAACTCAACTTGGGTTACTTTCTATGAATTAGATAAAGATAAAGTTTTATTCCAATTATTTTTTTTATTACTGTTGTACATAGGTTTTCAATGGTCAGGCTGTTCCGATAACATTGCCTACGGTGTGGCCTTTTCCCAGTCTTTTGTGGATGTAAGGGAACGAAGCAAAGGAGCTTCTTCCAGCAGGCCACTGATGAACCTGCACAACAACGAAGCAGGAAGGAAGGTATGTGATCTATGATCCTAAATCCCCAATACCAACAAGCTTAAACCTTGTGACTTTAAAAGTTGGAGTAACTCAGCGGGTCAGACAGCATCTCGGGAGAAAAGGATGCGTTCCAGGTCAAGACCCTTCTTCAGATTAGACATCTCTGTCACTTTATTGAATTAATGATTCTTTTCCTATCAAGAAAGACTGGATAGACTCGGCTTGTACTCGCTGGAATTTAGAAGATTGAGGGGGGATCTTATAGAAACGTACAAAATTCTTAAGGGGTTGGACAGGCTAGATGCAGGAAGATTGTTCCCTATGTTGGGGAAGTCCAGAACAAGGGGTCACAGTTTAAGGATAAGGGGGAAGTCTTTTAGGACCGAGATGAGAAAGTTTTTTTTCACACAGAGAGTGGTAAATCTGTGGAATTCTCTGCCGCAGAAGATAGTTGAGGCCAGTTCATTGGCTATATTTAAGAGGGAGTTAGATGTGGCCCATTGTGGCTAAAGGGATCAGGGGGTATGGAGAGAAGGCAGGTACAGGATACTGAGTTGGATGATCAGCCATGATCATTTTGAATGGCGGTGCAGGCTCGAAGGGCCGAGTGGCCTACTCCTGCACCTATTTTCTATGTTTCTAGGTTTCTATTCTTTTCGTACTTTCCACTCGTCACTTTAATTTCATGTTTCATGTATCTCATTGTGTTTTATTGCTGTAACCAAACCAATAATGTCCTTCCTGGGATAAATAATGTTCTATTGTATCGTGTTGTATAACAAGTTGACTTTGGGAAAATATAGATAATTTTCAGGAAAATAAGGGTGATATGGATGGCTGATTAATACTGTGGAATTAAGTTGCCAATTCCTGACAATATTTATTAATTAGAGTAATAACTAGGCTCCTACTTGTAATCCTTAAGACATTAAGATATTTTCCCAGATCAAGGCATAATTGCTTAACATTGCATACATTATGATTTTCAACCATATGCCTGAGCTGTGGAGCAGCATGAGCTAAACATGTTAGAGGAATACTAGGTGGCATTGGAGATTCTTCCTCAATTTAATTTGAGTAAATTGTATCTTCTATCCCCTTCCCCTTCTCCCACCCCCACTCCCTTTGTTTCATCTTGCCTGGCTCTTAGTCGTTCAAAATATTGTTTATTGGTTGGTTTATTATTTTGTTTATTATTGTCACATTTACTGAGGTACAGTGAAAAGCTTTTTTGCTGCGTGCTATCCAGTCAGTGAAAAGATTATATATGATTAAAATCGAGCAGTCGACAGTGTATAGATACAGGATAAAGGGAATAGCGTTTAGTGCGAGACAAAGCCCAGTAAGGCCTGATTAAAGATAGTTTGAGGGTCTCCAATGAGGTAGGTGACTGGTCATGACCGCTCTCTAGTTGGTGATAAGATGGTTCAGTTGCCTGACAACAGCTGGGAAGAAACTGACCCTGAATCTGGAGGTGTGCATATTCAAACTTGTGTACCTCTTGCCTGATGTCAGAGGGGAGAATGTAAATGTAAAATGTAAATGTAAAAAACCTTTATTGTCACTACACAATAGAGGCAATAGGGCAATTTTCAGTGGCCACAATAGAAGAGGAAGTGACTGGGGTGAGACTGGTCCTTGATGATGCTGCTGGCCTGGCTGAGGCAAAGTGAGGTGCTGATGGAGTCACTGGAAGGGAGGTTGGTTTGTGTGATGGTCTGGGCTACGTCCACAATTCTCTGCGATTTATTGCAGTCTTGGATGGAACTGTTCCCAGATATTGATGAGATATTGCTGTTTTAAAAATCAGGAGAAGCATGCCTGTGTTTTTTCTCTCTCCTCATCAAAATGTGTGGAGATAAATGATGGAATTGTGCTGTCAGCTGGTTTACTACAGGTTAACATGCAAGCCTGAGACATTCATTGCTGGATAAGCATGCTGAGGTATTGGGCTCTGTTTTAATAAAAAGGCTTTCACTCGAGGCATGAATACTGACATAACCTCCCCCACATTACGCTCTCCCATCTCCTCAAGCAAGACTAGTGTTGGAATCACAGCAACGTGATTGCACATCTGAACTTGCAAGCCCAAAGTGATGGCCCATGGTCACGTATTGGAGGGGTGGTGCATCTGAATTATGGATATAACGTCATTGTGGCATTTTGACATCTAATCTACAGACAAAGTCATAACATCTAGTGTTATGTAGTCTACTTCCCTTACTTCAATGTCACATAGCTCAAATTATCTGACCATTACAACACCAAATTCTCACTTTGCTGTGATGTTTACATTGTTCTACTGGAAGTGTTGAATAATTCAATATTCCTAGTACAAACAACAACTGAAATGTTAAATATAGACAATATCTGCCAAATCCTAAATCAGGGGAGTAATCTGATATCCATTCATTTTTATTATCCAATAAATTCTGTAAACAATGTGTTGATTGCCTAACATTTAGCTACATTATCACTGTTCAAAATGTTCATCGCTTGTTTAATATTTGCTGATATTAATCATGTGATGTTTATAATGTTAAAATAAGATATTTTTGACAAAATATGATTATGCCTCAACTCCTTTGTTTTAACAAGGTACTCCACATTTTCAACTTGAAAATGTCTGGGTTTTGGTTTCAAGCAATCTTTGTGTTTTAGATAAAGGTTATGGAGTAATAGACAACATGGATACAAACTATTTGGCCCTCTGAGACCAACCTGCCGACTAAATCCCCATCCACACTACGCTGTCCACACTAATCTCATTTCATTCGCCCCAAATATCTTTCAACCTCCCTTGCACCTCACCTCCCCCCACCCCACCCTCACTAAGATTCTACAGTTCACGTACGTACTAGGGGCAATTTTCAGTGGCCAATTGCAAGATTAATGATCATCTTGAATATGCATAAGAAGTTATTGCTTTGCCAGGCATTCATTGTGATAGACCCCCTAGGGTTGCCAACTGTCCCGTATTAACCAGGACATCCCGTATTTTGGGCGAAATCGGCTTGTCCCGTACGGGACCGCCCTTGTCCCATATCAGGCCCGGGGGGCGTTATAGGCCCGGACGCTGTAGGCCTGGACAGTGTAGGTCCGGACAGTGTAGTAAGAAAAAAACTGCAGATGCTGGTTAAAATCTGTGTCTACCTTCTGGACAGTGTAGGTGCGGACAGTGTAGGTCCAGTGACCCGGGCGCCGCCTAACGGAGGTTGTGTAGCAACCCGCCTCTCGGCCCGGGCGGCCGCCATTGGTGGAGCGGGAGCACGTGGCCGCTGGCTGGGTGAGGTCACGTGGGGCGCGGGGCGGTGATGTCACCTTGTTCCGTATTTGGGAGTGAGATATTTGGCACCCCTAAGACCCCCCCAAAAATGAAATATGACAGTCAGCTCAACCCTAGTCTTGTCCCAATTTGATTTAACCTGCAGAACATGAATCTGGTCTTTTAGACAATAGGCAATGGACAATTGACAATAGGTGCAGGAGTAGGCCAATCGGCCCTTGGAGCCAGCACCGCCCCTATGTGCAGCACTTTGGTCAACGTGGGTTGTTTTTAAATGTGCTATACAAATAAAATTGACTTGACTTGACTTGATTCAATGTGATCATGGCACAATCAGTACCCCGTTCCTGCCTTCTCCCCATACCCCCTGACTCTGCTATCCTTAAGAGTTCTATCTAACTCTCTCTTGAAAGCATCCAGGGAATTGGCCTCCACTGCCTTCTGAGGCAGAGAATTCGACAGATTTACAACTCTGATTCAAAAGGTTTTTCCATCACAACTGAACAAATTGTACAAAGATTCCCTTCTACTGAATCAGCGATTCAGAAGAGCCTACATGACAGAACTGAAGGACACATTTTTTAGTTTAGTCCAGTTCAGTTTTATTATTGTCACATGTACCAAGGTCGAGTGAAAAGCCTTTTGTTGCGTGCTATCCAGTCATCGGAAAGACTATACATGATTACAGCCGAGCTGGCCAGTGTATGGGTACAGAATAAAGGGTATAATGATGAGTGCAAGATCAACTGAGAGGTCATGTCCAGTGGATGAGACATTGCATGGTTAATTTGTTCAAAGCCTGTTTCCAGCTATCTTCACATTGCAGTTCCAGAGGAAATAAGGAGATCCTGGCCCCAGATTGTGACTTCCGGAAGAGAGAGTGGGTTAACAGTGGAGATGTGTCAGAGAAGGGAGAGCTAGGGCATCGGTCAAATATACGTGCATGAAGGATTAGTATCTTCAGGGTCAACCTGAGTCATTGGTGGCAGGAACCTGATCTTTACAACCTTTCCAATCTGATCACCACCGTTCCAAGATGGTGCCCAACCCAGGTGACTATTTGCGTGCCAGCCACAGAAGCAGATCTGCAATCACACATTGCAATCGTGCCACATTCTTAAATCTCTACTCCTACAGCAACATTTCTTTACCTTGTTCACTTATGATGTATCTGTACACTGTAAATGGCTTGATTGTAATGACGTATTGTCTTTCCGCTGACTGGTTAGCACGGAACAAATGCTTTTCACTGTACCTCGGTACACGTGACAATAAACTAAACTGAGCTGAACTGGTAATCACCTGCTGAGGGTTGATGGTGAGGATATTCAGTTCTCATTGAGGTGACATTGATGGAGTAATGCTGAGGTGGCAGTTGGGCCAAAGTAAGATAAATACCCTAATTCTTAAATTAAAGGCACTTACCCACAGGAGATTCCAAATGACGTACCATGGTTCACACCTGATCGGACAGGGCCCATTAAGTATTACCAAAGCAAGCTTCATAATCATGATTAAAGCTAGATTGTGCTTGAGTGTCCACTGAATTTGCTGGAAGCAGTGTTCCGAACGTGTGCAATGGACGCTGGACACCACTGTCACATCTAGGTGCCTCTGTGCATAAACACATCAGATACAAGGAAGATGAAGAAATTTCACAACTTTATGGAAATGCCATTTCTCCTCATCCTTCCCAGTACGTTCCCCATGGTCTACCACAATTTTTTATTCACAATTACTGCTTCCTCCAAGTCTCATTCAGTCATTCTCTTTCCTTCTGAATGATACCCACTTTGTTCCCTTATTCTCTCCCCACTCTCTGTTCTTCCCCACGGTCACTACACTAATTGCAAAGAATCCCCTCTCAACTCGATTCCAAAGTTTCTTCTGAACCTACCTCCTTATTTGGCAGGTCCTTCCCAAACCTACACTCACTATCCGAGTCTTTCCCCCTCTCTGATTATTTCATCTCACTTATGTCGTTCAGAGTATGCTAACATTTGTAATAACAGCCACAGAACTTAGTTCCCACCTTATGTCAAGTTTGGAAAAAGTCCATAATTGAAAACACATTTCGAGTTGGTATCGTGTAAACGTTCCTCCACAGCAGAATGTGCAAAGAATTAAGTAGCATTAAAAACTCCCCATCAAAGAGACACCATCCCTTCAAGGATGCAGCTGTTTCCAGACTCGGTCATGGTTGTGCTGTTCAAACAAACAACTGAACCCTGATCTGTTCAAATACAACTGTGACACATTAACAATATTGTGTGCTGTACCACATCAAGCCCTGAAGATGTTTAGCCTCGGTTATTTTTCTACAACGTCTAACTACACATTCCTCTTTGTAGGTCATTTTGAACAACATGAGGGTGGAATGTAAATGTCACGGCGTTTCTGGGTCCTGTGAGGTGAAGACTTGCTGGAAAGCCATGCCCCCGTTCAGGAAAGTGGGCAACGTGCTGAAGGAGAAGTTTGATGGAGCCACAGAAGTCGAGCAGAGGAAAATTGGTTCCACAAAAGTCTTGGTCCCCAAGAATTCACAGTTCAAGCCGCACACAGACGAGGACCTTGTTTACCTCGACTCAAGCCCAGATTTCTGTGACCATGACCTTAAGAGCGGGGTTCTCGGGACGTCTGGACGTCAGTGCAATAAGACGTCCAAGGCGATTGACGGGTGTGAGCTGATGTGTTGTGGCCGCAGCTTCAATACAGAGGAGGTGGAGATTGTGGAAAGGTGCAGTTGTAAATTCCACTGGTGCTGTTTTGTTAAGTGCAAGCAGTGCCACAGAGTGGTGGAGATGCATACGTGCCGGTGATGAGGCCTGGCACACATAAGCCCAGGCAAATCCAGGTCAATGCCCGCTAACACGGGGACTAGAACACTACAGCAATTCCAAGAAGACAGATAGAGAGAAAACATTATTTAAACAGTCCCAACGGATCCTTGTTTTATTATTTTTATTTATTGCTGACTAACAAAGATCTGGAGGTACTTCCCCATCGACTGTTAGTACTCCGGCTGAACAACCCTCTCTGTTACTGATGCTGCTTAAGTGGAACAAGGGGCAGAAGATGGTCCAGTTTGACATTGGTATATTGCACAGACTGGTTCTGGTATGGATACCTCTACAGTTGTACAGTGCTCTCTTACGGGCATATCTGGCATAGAACTCAATACCTCTCCAAATCTCCATTACAGCCTTCCGTTCTCTGGTCATACATGTTACCCTTATCTACAGCTGCCAGCAGTGCCTCTCATTGATTGCCCAGCCTAACCTGACTCAAGCTGAAACCCTTCCATTTATTAACCATCCTATCGATTGTCAACCATTACAGAAAGACGTCTCTCTGAGCTCCAACGGTGTCCAGATTACTCAGAATATCAATACCTCCAAATCGTCTACATTCCAAACTCTATGTCAGTGTAAGCTTTTACATGGTCCTTAAAGCTTGCAGTGACTGGCATATCTTGACTTCCCCCACATATGAGTGCGCGTGTGTGTGATTTTGTTCTTGTAACAGAGAAGACTAGCACTATACCGTCACTAAATAATTTAGATGGTACCAATTGTAATATAATGTATAGGGATGTTGAAACAGTAAAAGACCAAATACAGAGAAAATACCCTTTATGTGCTGAATATGCACGCTGGACACACTAACAGAATGTATTATAAGTGTTCTGAATACTGCAGTTACAAAAGAGACTACATCAAGAAGAAATGAATCCTAGAAGATTCTATCTGAAATACTGCTTCTAGTATAATGTAATGCACAGTCCAGTTTAGCCTGTACAATGATACTAGTGTTCATGTAATGTTGATCATGTTATCTGGACAGAAACTTGTGCTACAGACGTTAAAGATCTAGAATCCTAATTTGATTTTTTGCAGTTGTTCTTGTGCTGGAGTTACATTCTTCCTTTGGTTTTGTATATACATGCACATCACGACAGACCAGCAAGAGATAACATCCAAAAGGACTCAATGATGACAGGAATTAGTTAAAATTCAGTCCAGGTTACGTTCTGACAGGAATTTGTTAAATGCGAAGATAGACACAAAAAGCTGGAGTAACTCAGCGGGACAGGCAGCACCTCTGGAGAGAAGGAATGGGCAAAGGTTCGAGCCAAGACCCTTTTTTAAATGCGTTCAGTAAATGCTAACCGAGTTGTTGGTGGACATAGCACTTGGCACAAAACTGCCCTCATTTGGCACATAACAAAATTGGATATTTCATTTCATGAAGGCCACAGGTGGCCAATTAGAGATGCAAAGCCCCTAGTGCTTGATGCTGATGCTCAATAATGAAAGTAGAAAAGGAGCTTCATTCCTCATTAATATCCTTGTTGTAGAAGATTACACAAGCTGATAAGATCATCAAAGTTCGATTTTGATGCTGCTGCCTTGAACTATATTTATTTTCCCCAAGATTCCAGAACATTCTTTGTCGTGTATAGACTCCGCTATTATGTTAATTATATATTGGCTCACCTCACATTTCAAATGTTTTTTCACAGTGACAGTGGGAGATGCAATTTTGCCGTGATCATTAAATGAACAGCCACCCTTCAGCAACAGCAAGGATGAAGGACCAATCAATGCAGGCAAATACAAAACACTGACTGTTGTAAAGAAAAATTCAATTTATCACGTGGTCTAACACCTGTGCAAGTTGGATTCAGATTTCATTGCAGAATCTCTTGTGACTGTGATTAGAACACAGGAACAGTTGTGGCAAGTGTTATTATAGTCCTAGAGTCATACAGCATGGAAACAGGCCCTTCGGCCCAAGAGTTGTGCAAGCTGAATAACCTCTGCCTCTTTCGAGGAAGCTGAGCAAGCCCCACTTGGAGGAGAGAAACCTTTGAGGTGCCTTCTTTGACGTTTTCACAGTTGTGAAGAGCACTGATAACGCTGATGCTGCAAACTTATTAACTATGGTACATAACTTTACTGCAACACAAATACAGGGAATACAAATTAAAAATCAGAAAGTTAGTAGCAAGAAGAAATATCAGGTGGAGTAGCTTTATTAAAAGACTAATAAAGTTGTGGAATAATTTACCATGAAAGGCCACTGAATCCAGGCAGTATATAAAAGTTTGAAGGCAATTAGATGAGGTTATGGATTACTGAAATAAATGGCCTCTTTCCTGTTCCTAAGAATGTTTTTCTCCTATATTCCCCACCCCCATCATTTTCTCTTTGGCCTGCCCTCCCTCATCCATTAAGGGTAATAATTCCCACTACGACAAGGCACCACTTCTTCCAGCCCAAGTATTCATTTGTCAGATCCACTTACATTCTTTTGCACAAGAGTGCCTGGGCTGTTACTTTAGATTACAAAGTGTCATGATGGTCTGATGAGACCTCATGGCAAAGATATCTTACATGGTACCAACTGGTTTCATAGAATACTTTTGCCAACATAGCTCTGTCAGCCATCTTTAACCTATTCATAAACCATGGAGTACAAAATTAAATACGCCACAATACTCGGAAGGGAAAAAACCTCTATATTTATATAAGGATAGTTGCTATCAAATGGACACTAAAATTAGCCTTATTGGCAATAGGGTCAAAATTAGGCTTGGTTCTCCCAACTACATGCTTTCCAATTGAATGCATGAAAGATAGCCAGGTAGGAACAGGGTCAGGCCCCAGTGTTATGCCCTCCATCTCTGAAATCAACAAATATCAACGTGCAGTGTCTTTAATAAACCAATAAATTAGGCCAGGTACCAAAGACAAGTAGCCGCCTTGATACTTTCCTTCAAAATAAGTCAGCATTTCTAGGAGAGATGGTGAGGAGACAAGCAGAACAGATTCTAATTCTGAAGGATGATGGTCACCAGAGCACATATTTTAGACATCATGTTGGTATCTGCAAAGACTGCAAGGAGCAGAGATGTCTGGGAACCATAGGGAAGAGGCAGTTGGCAAGTGGTGGTTGTTGCAAACCTGCATCAATGCCAATGGAACGGCCACAGAAAGGACTGTTTTTCTGCCTGGAAGGCAGCAGCTTCCATGGGGAGGCGAGAGAGAAAACTGAACAGAAAATGTAGTAGTAATAGTTCTGTTCTGCTATGAATAGACCAATGAAACACTGGAAAAAAAGTTGAAAATAGATTTGTATAGGAATGCCAGTGTAATCTAAATAATGTACAAATCCTAATATATTTGTTTAGACAGATTCTATGTGATTTTCAGTCTACCACATTCTTACTACAGAATGAATAAATGTGATATTTGCACTCCCTTATGAAGTCAGCCTTATTCAGATGCATCTATGTTATACACAGCTCCTGGTATTTTGAGGTCCCAGTGCCGAACATAACAAATAAAGCACTGATTGCATTTATGTTTGACAAGTAAATTATCAGGTCTGTTACTTCCTTGTATCATTCAAATAAAATTAGTATAAGTGCAGTTGGAGTCATGTGGTGCAATATTACTATGGATGGAAAGTGAGACTTATGAAGACATCATCAGTGTACCTTTCTCTGTGCCTGTAACTACAGCTTCATTGATTGCTCACTGCCAAACCGGTTGGTGCTCTATTGTTAAATCAATGTCCTTCTGGGGGTGTTGGGAATGCCCAAACTCCAAATCAGCCTTTTGCTTTAGTTTAATGTAGAGATACAGCCCATTCATCCCACCAAGAAAACCCCAGCCATCGATCACCCGTGCACTAATTCTATGTAATCCCACTTTTGCATCCTACACACTCGGGCCAATTTACAGAAGCCAATTAATCTACACATCTGCAAATCTTTGGAGTGTGGGAGGAAACTGGAACACCTGGAGGAAACCCACATGGTCACAGGGAGAAGGTACAAACTCCGCACAGACAGCACCTGTAGTCAGGATCGAACCCGGGTCTCTGGTGCTGAAGCAGTAGCTATATCACTGAGCCATGGTGCTTTCCCGTAAGGATGGTGATAGTCAAGTGGATCAGACCCACATGGCATAAAGCTGTTGCAATATGAAGTTCAAGTATGATTCCAATTCATTCTAATTGACATTGTAAACCTAAAGTGCCATCTTACACTCCAATATTCCACAACCTAACAGACAGCTGCTACTTATTCAGAACTATAAAATACAGTCAAAAAGAATGCAAGTTGCAGTTAACTCTTCTCATGATCAATGACTGCTTTGTGCAGAGGGAAGTAAATGGTCTCACATCAGGTTTGAAGTGGTTCTGAGGTAATATGTATGGTGAAGATAGACACAAAAAGCTGGAGGAACTCAGCGGGTCAGACGGCATCTCAGGAGAAAAATAGGTGAAGCTCCAGGTCAAGACCCCTCTAGAAATCTGAACCTTCACCTCGGGCTCAGTGGTACACCACTTCACTTGGACTATCCACATTATTCCACAAAGTCATGTAAGCAAGCAGGTAGGTCAGTCAGTCACTGAAGCAGGGATAATCCTCCACTACACTGAAGACTAGAAACCCCCAAATATTTTGCCAGTTTGCTGCAATCCAGGTGGTAAAGTTTTATTGATTAAAACCCCTGCGCTCATTTAGCATTCCCAATATCTTGCTTCTACCAAGTTGTGCTTATGTATGTTGGATGCAAGCAAGGAAGGTATACCTCTACAATATCAGAATAACAACAGAGGTTCCAGCCACACAACTTGGTTAAGACAGTGATCGACATTAATGCTGGTCACGTACTTGATTAAGCAAAACATATTCTGGTAATTCCTGGACAGGATATTCTACATGCCCGATCTAATGAGTGCACTATATAGATATGAGCGTCTCACATTATATATTAGGCCTCATATAAAATAAATGGATTTTTGCTCTGTAATAGTCCCAATTATAATCACTTTATACCACTTTTTTTTTGTCGAGTTTATCTCCAAAAGGAACTTTAAGAAAGTGAGTATTTATTTTGAATGCTGAGAAGAATATCAGGTAGAGGGTTGCAGCATCAGCCTACCACAACTCTGAGCTCACTGTGGTTGTGCCGTTGGTTTCTCATGAACGTCAGAGTGTGGCTGCAGCTGAGAGCCAGCATCAGCAAGGATCACTGTCAGGGCAAGAACAGAACGTGAATTCAGATCAGGTGGGAAACAACATCTGTGGCTCAAAGAGAAACCTTTGACGCTGGAACGTAATGGAAAAAAATATTGTAAAAGGGTGAAGAAGTAGATTTAAATTGTAATATAAATCCAAGGACTGAAATGAAGAAATACATGTGAACATACCAATGAACACTGGTCAGAACTGATTGCTTTAATTATCTTAAATATATAAACTTTTGCATTCTTGGGTTGTTACTGATTTGTTCAACTATTTATAATCATGCACAGAATATAAACCACCTGAATCCCTTGATGTATTTCTAAGTTTAAAGTAACCCCATGCATTCCTTTTTGTTTTACTGCCTTGTAAGAAATTCCCAGCTCGCTATTATTTATTATAATGCATATCCATTAGTAACTTGTAGTATACTTAACTACTTATTATCCAATACATCATGCATGGCAGAGAATTATAACTTGTTGAAGCAGTGAGATTGCTACCAATGACCGTGGGGAGGAGTTGAACGAGCTTGGAAGGGGGATGGGAACAAGCACACATTCTGCAATAGGAGAGGTTGGAAATGGAAGGCAGGGGATTAGTCAGCGAGTTTAGAAGGCAAAGGAACCAAAGGTTAGAAAAAAGAAAACAGAGGAGTTTGGCAGTACTTGATGGTCTATATTCCCTCGAGTCCTTGCAGTTAAGTAAGGCAGATGAATTGATGGTACCAGACACATGGATGTATAACTGTAGTGGGTTATGAAATGGCCATTCAAAACTCCTGGCAACAGAGTTGTAGACAAAATAGAAAGGGGGATGAAAGGGGTAAAGGGTTTAACAATATTTGTTAAAAGAAAATGACAACTGCAGGGAGGGATCGCATGCTGTATGGATCAAGATGTGGCTGTGTGAATCGAGAGACTACTATGTGTATGCCACAGACCTTCAGAGAGTACCACAGCATAACAAACATGCACAGTATCAAAACAGAGCAGAATGAGGGGGGCATTTTTTCTATTCTAATTATAACTGAGATAAAATCAGTGTAGACATATCTTCTCACTTAGGTAGTTGCTTAGGGTCAAGAATGACATACTTCCACTCCATTTCTCGGGATGTGAGGTGAATGATGTGGAAGTCACAGACGGGGCAGGAGGTGCCACTGGGGAAGGTGGGTGGACAATTTGGGAACTGATATTCTTCTCATGTCCTTTACACTAGTCCTCTGTGTGCTCCCAAATAACCCAATTTGAGATCTGTCCTTTGGACACCTTACATGCTCTTTGTACCCTTTCATATCTGTAGTTTCCCTCTCCCCTGACTCTCAATCTGAAGAAGGGTCTCGACCCGAAATGTCACCCATTGCTTCCCTCCAGAGATGCTGCCTGTCCCGCTGAGTTACTACAGCGTTTTGTGTCTATCTTTGAGATTTTCAGTGCCGTTCCGAACGCTCTTTCTCCACGGTGAATAGCCAGGGATACCCTGGTGATGAAGTGTGATATGTCAAGCAGCCAGTGATCAATGCTTGACGCAGATTAGTTGAATGTGAAAGGACAAGTCCACCTAACCTGCAAGGGTAAGATGGCAATCTTGACTCAGCAAAATATCCCCACAGGTGGTTCTAGGAGATGGCTGTAAATAATTTTGTCTTTAAAAAAAAATCTATGATGTCCCAGATTTGACTGGCCTGGGCCCATTGCACACAATTAGCCCATACCCAAACATACTGTATTCGAATGCAGAGGGTGTCATGAATCCCAGACTCCAACAACAGATCGGAACAGTAGAAGGGCCAACAGAGGTGCATTGAAGCACTGCCCCCAGAACATGAAGGCCTTGGCTGCTGGCAAAGTTGGAGACATGGCTGGCAGAAACATGAGGTGTTACTGAGTGTATCTGACATTTAGATACCTTTAAAAAACTCTTTATTAAAATAAAATTTAAATTAAAATGTAAAACAGACCTTTAAATAATGGAAAAACAAATGAAACAAATAGTAAAGAAGGAATTTATCTCCTTAATTTTATTTTCTGGAGGTTATGAGGCCCTGGGTTATCGCCGATGCAGGATCTGACAAGCAGTTTTTCATTCCAAGTGTTGGGAAATAATCAGCAAAATTCAACCCTCCTCCTGCACTGGGAGCAGATTGTATTGACACAGAAAATGCCAACTACTGAAGAGTAAGTTTATGACTTCCAGGTTTGACTATGCATGTGTTTAAAAGGACAAGTGCCAGCAATTCCATTCGCAACCGCTGGCAGCAAAATATGTGCCAATATATACACACACGCTCTCTCTCTCTCACACACACACACAGGCAAACACACACAGGCAAACACACACACACACACCACACACACACACACACACACACACACACACACACACACACACACACCACACACACACACACACACACAGGCAAACACTTGCCAAAATAACAACTTTTGCTGTCTGGTTATAACAAGGAAATGAAAATGACTGATTTCATGTAAATGGCCCCTGAGCTAACCATATTCCAAATTTCATTGAGTGTGCAGGATAGACTGCTATTTAGCTGAGTTTATCAAAAATATAAAACTCCAATGTTTGCAAGCCAAAATCTAATGGTCTCATAAAGATAAATAATGCAGAGCTTTGTAATAAAGTACAAATCAATGATTGCTACCATATCCTCGGAGATTTCTGCTGTTTTTACTGTTACTGCACATGTATTCAATAAATTTGCAAATCGGACATGAAGTTTTGTTGCCAGTGAAGACAAGATGGCCCTAGCAGCGAGACTGAAGCGCAGATGTAAAGTGATCATGACCACACTGTAGGAACACAGGCCCTGCTGACAGCATAGGGGCAGCTTGACAACAGGAATGTACGTTACCTTGTCATCAGCAAGAGGGACTGGCACCAGAGCAATCCATCACAACCTTGTTATGGCAGTGTCCTAAAGAGGAAGGCAATCGTCTTCAGGGCAGCAGGTGGACCGTCTGACAGTGCCTGGTAGTCTGTTTACAGGATATGAGGCAACGTCTTGTCAGATATTCAGTAGCACATGAAGATAATGCATATATGAGGACATATTTACTTATAATTGAGCTCAGTTTTAAAGAGGCCAGTGGAGGCCAGTTGTTGCAAAAAAAAATGCTCCCAATATTTTAGGAACCTTTCTCTCCGATGGTGGGCAAACTTTCAGTATCCAGCGTCTTATGCCCTGGAATACCTTCCCCAAACCCCTCTGCCTCAGCAGCTCAGAATTATCCTCAAATAAACTCTTCAAAATCCATCTCTTCAATCACCCTGTTGATCATTAATGTTATCCTCATTCCAGCTCTTCCTCCCAGACAGGCAGCATTTTCATATGGTCATATGTGATAGGAGCAGAATTAGGCCATTCGGCCCATCAAGTCTACTCCGCCATTAAATCATGGCAGATCTATCTCTCCCACCTCACCCCATTCTCCTGCCTTCTCCCCATAACCCCTGACATCCGTACTAATCAAGAATCTATCTACCTCTGCCTTAAAAATATCCATTGACGGCCTCCACAGCCTTCTGCGACAATGAATTGCACAGATTCACCAGTCTTTGACTAAAGAAATTCCTCCTCATCTCCTTCCGAAAGGAACTTTCTTTAATTCTGAGACCATGGCCCCTGGTCCTAGACTCTCCCACTAGTGGAAACATCCTCTCCACATCCACTCTATTCAGGCTTTTAATTTTGAAGCATCTCCAAGAATGAAGTTAACAATTAGCAAAGTTGTCAATGGCCATTTCTTCCCTTTGAATTCCAAGGGATAACAGCACTGCCTGACATAGCACTAATTGCTGAAGCCTTCTCTCTTAAAACCTGATCTGTGTACAGTTAGCTGACCTCACCTAGAAGTGCAGCTGCTCCTGTCCTCGAATCAAGGGAAATATTCTCAATTCTAATTATTGTCTGGTTATCCAAGCTGGAATGTGTGCATGTACTAGATCAGATTCCAGTTCAGCAGTGATTCTTCACAGGGGCGGACAGCCTGACGACACTTGCTATGGACGCACATACTTGAAGGACAGCCACTTGATTAAGGGTTAAGTGGCTGCCATTTTCTTATGCACTGCAAGAGACGACACATTAAACTGGATGATGAACTTGACACTGAACTTGAACCTCAATGAAGGCCATTGTCAATATTCCCCCTGAACCAGCCAAGGCCAGGATTACCTCAGGGCCATCGTGGAACTTGACATCATGTAGCATGCAAGTCAGTTTATCAATCTAGCAGCCGTACAATTTAAAAAATACAATGGATTGATATGCAAGTTACTCTAGGATTTTTTTAGCCGGGGTGACTGAGATTTAAACTATGAGCCCATAAAACTAGCTAGGGGTATGACAAGGAAATTGATCTAATGAAGACAGTGAGAAAAGTTGGAATTGTTTTAATTCCCCTTGCTTGCTGTTGCTTGCATTCTTCAGGGTTATTAAGTATGAAACTGTTAGTATTATTTGACATTGTTGTGACAGTGTGGACAGCACACTCTGGGTTTCCAGGTGGCTGAAAGAATTTCAGCAATTTTACAATTTGTAGAATTAACAGCTTTCAGCAGCTATTTACTACAAGTACTTGTTGACAAGTGATACTCATGGGTAATGCAGCATGTCAGGATCTGCATGAGGGTTAGGTATTCTGCTACAGTCTCCACTCAGCTAGATACAAAACTGACAAGGTGATTCAGAATTGAATAGTGTCTCATAAACAAGCTGTAAATCAAGCTGACGTGGCCTCATGGCTGAAGCAGTGTCTAAAGCAGCGGCCTCATGGCTGACGTGGCCTCATGGCTAAAGCAGTGTCTAAAGCAGCGGCCTCATGGCTGACGTGGCCTCATGGCTAAAGCAGTGTCTAAAGCAGCGGCCTCATGGCTGACGTGGCCTCATGGCTAAAGCAGTGTCTAAAGCAGCGGCCTCATGGCTGACGTGGCCTCATGGCTAAAGCAGTGTCTAAAGCAGCGGCCTCATGGCTGACGTGGCCTCATGGCTAAAGCAGTGTCTAAAGCAGCGGCCTCATGGCTGACGTGGCCTCATGGCTAAAGCAGTGTCTAAAGCAGCGGCCTCATGGCTGACGTGGCCTCATGGCTAAAGCAGTGTCTAAAGCAGCGGCCTCATGGCTGACGTGGCCTCATGGCTAAAGCAGTGTCTAAAGCAGCGGTAGAATTCACAAGCATAGACTGATCATGATGTTGCCCCCTGGCATCACAGATTTCACTGTCGGGATGGAAGCCATCCATTGGAATAAGCACACCAGGTCTGCAAGGGAGAAAGCCAGATATCCAATCCCTTTGGCCATCCCTGTGGTCAATGGAGGAGTGGTCATCTAACTCATACAGCATTAGGAGGATGGCCACTTGCTTTCTGAGGAGTCTCACTATTGTTGTTTTGATGCAGAAGCAGTAGATTGTGGGGCAAGTAGGTAGCATGCTGGATATTATCATCAATAACAATGAAATTGCACTTAGTGTCCTTGAAATACTATCTTAATATTCCCATAGATTTTCTCCCTCAAAGACATGATTTCCAGATGTTTTATGAACCACTGCAAAGCATTATTTCTTGTTAATAAGTTAATAAGTCATGGGAATAGAATTAGGCCAATCAGCCCATGCAAGTCTACTCCGCCATTCAATCATGGCTGATCTATCTTTCCCTCTCAACCCCATTCTCCTGCCTTCTCCTTATAACCCCTGACACCCACAATAATCAAGAATTGTGCTGTAACCTTAGGTTGCTGTTACTGTTGTACACTCTGCCACCACTGCCTCTGGTACCTCAAGCAAGTGTAATTCCAATATTAATTCCAGTAGATCTGTAGAAGGTCCTCCCATTCCAGTTTGCCTTTTGGTTCTGTCAATTGCTCTGCAATCAGAAGCAGGAACAATTACTGAGATATCTACTCTCCAACCAAAAGGAACGCAGGGCAAATTTAGTTCCTTGGCTTAGACCTGCAAACACATCACAACTATAAACCATTCCTGATCTGTACAACCTAGTAGCACATCACACAGCACATACGCCCACCGGACCATTGGGGAAACTATGTTTGCTTGGGACATTTTCCATACTTCAACAGCCAGAATAACCAAGTATCCCACCAGTCCCAAATTATAACTCATTATGCTTGTGAATCACTGTGTCAATGTTATGATTTTGTTTTCAAAATTCTAAAAAAGCTGAAAAACAAGGTGTGAATGAATTAACAGGAAGTTTAGGTTGTGGAATACAATGAATAATTTTGATACAGAATGTGAATGTTGGCAAAAAGATATTGGCCAGGAATCAAACTAAAGGGCTTTGATAGTAATAAAAACTGTGAGAGAGTTCTTTGATTTAATTCTACTTTATAGGACCTAGTGGGGATCTTTAAGACTCTTGCAAAACTGGCATTTTCATTGCAATGTTTAGACAGCATGTGGTAAATGTAGAAACTTGTGACATTTGTGGTGCAATTTCATCCTACTTACAAAACTAATAAATTCACTTGTGGAATCAGAAGCAGATATAACCAGTTTCCATTTAGTTAAAAAAAAACTACAAGAATCTAAAACTCCTTCATAAAACCAGGTTACTCAAATGCTTGTTGAGACATGGTGCTGCAAAATCACACAGCATTAAGGAGGGAAAACAGGAACAACTGAAAATACTTCGTCTGAAATATCCTCAACAGGTTTGTTCATTTTCAACGTGCAGTTCTGACAAGAGGTTACCAGCCAAATTGTTAACCTGTCTTCTCCGATTCTCATAAGCCTGCTGTTGATTTTCAGTTGAGGTATTAAAACAATTGTGTATATTTAAATGGCACAGCACATAAACTGCCATTAGCCCAAAGTATGTGGAGATATAAGGTTTGTGTTGTGTCTCATGCCTGAGGTTTGTGCAATAAACATCGAGTTATTGGGTGATTAACATTCCTCACTTCACTCTGCCCATCTTAGTTGGATTTGGAGCTAAGATATTTTGCATCTCCTCCAGCTGCAGGTGCATGCTAGTTTTGTTCACAGATGGGGGAGTATCCTACCAGTGTGTAGTCCATGTTTGGTTTGGGAAGAGGAGTACCATGGAAAGGGACAAAATGCTGGAGTAACCCAGCGGGTTAGGCAGCATCAATGCAGAAGATAGACACAAAACGCAGGAGTATCTCAGCGGGTCAGACAGCATCTCTGGAGAAAAGGAATGGGTGACGTATCGGGTCGGAACCCTTCTTCAGACTGAAAGATAGGGAAGGCCAGAACAAAACAGGGCTGGCAACAGAAGACCGCATCCCTGAACAACATGGAAGGTCAACCAGGTCATACTGATTGTGGGGTGGAGAGAAAGGAGTACCATTATTGGTATGTGGAAACAATGTCTATTGTCTATTGTCTATTCACGAAATAAAATTATTGTCATTGTAGAAAGTCTAAAGATATATGTAGAATAACACTCCACAATAGGCTGTTTTCCAAATGCATTCTGTTGAGAACCATTGTAAATATGATCTCTCCAGGGGTGGCGCAAGGATATATCAACAATTTCAGGGCTCCTTTATTTTGCTGATTCCAGAACCAAATAAGTAGTGCCGTTCCGGTTTAAAAACAGCTTAATACCCTCTGGCTTTAGATTCCAGATAAATAGGAGACACAAATAACAGACCTCTTTTACTCAACGATTTTACAGAAAAACAGTCCAAACGTATGTAAGCTTTTTCTCGCGTCTAACGTTTTTCCCCCAAATGTGTAGACATAAGGGCTGGAAAAGTGCAGACACTTGTCAGCTGTGACTTTGTCGCGATTCCCAGCGCCTTGGCTAGTGTCCTCATGTTCACAAGTGAAAGGAGCAGAATTAGGCCATTCGGCCCATCAAGTCTACTCTGCCATTCAATCATGTCTTATCTATCTTTCCCTCCCAACCCTATTCTCCTATCTTCTCCCCTGACACCCATACTAATCAAGTACTGAAGAAGGGTCTCGACCCAAAACTTCACCCATTCCTTCGCTGCCTGTCCCGCTGAGTTACTCCAGCTTTTTGTGTCTGTCTTCGGTTTAAACCAGCATCTGCAGTTCTTTCCTTCCCTAATCAAGTACTAGGCCTGTTGGAGTAATGGGCTTCAGCAGAACCTCTTGCCACCTAGAAGAAGAATGCCTAAAGCATGGCAAGGGATGCAAGGGATGTTTCGTCTGGCACTAAACACATGTTGGACATCTCTAGGAAATGAGTTGAGATGGACGAGTTTGTGGACAAATGACAGTGACCCTGTTTATCTGATCCAGCTAAAGAGACGCAGAACTGAAACACTGAGAAGTATTGCTGGAGTTACCAGGCTGACAACAGATATTTTTACTTCATTGGGTGCAAGCAGATAACCATATGCCAGTAGAAGTATTTGTACCCAATTGATCCAGGCCAGGCAGCCACTCTGGGATACACTGCTGTGGGTTCTTAAGAAATTGTAATCCTAATGATAAGTAGCAAACCTGTGGATGAGTGGGGCCCATAACAGTGCTAGATTCTTCATAACTAGTCTGTGGTACAACACTGCCATATGCTGGTGGCTGAGAATACTGCAGCAAAAACTGTAGCATCAGCCAAAAAAAATGAACTTCACTGTGTAAAAAGTTCCTCAAATGTTAAATCGTTCCAACAGGAAAAAAAACTCACTTCCAGTACATTACAGTAAGTAGCTAATTCAGCCAACTCTACATCCATCCAAGTAAATATACATTTAACAAAGCCAAATACAGTCAACATTCAATAATCTAGCACCCATTTTTTTTGTGTGGCATTTAACTCACTCATGGGTTCAGGATGTGAGGCAGGGTCTGGAGTGTGAGCAGGTGTGTAGGCAGAATTGTGATCTGCAGTGTGGACTGGGCGTACTGCTAGAGCCAGGGCCAGGGTCTGGGTCAGGGTCTGGGTCAGCAGAGGCAGGGTTGTGCCTGCAGACATTTCCCCTTTTGCTTAAACTCACTGAAAAATATAATATACCACTGTGTTACATGTAAAACAACGTATCATAGAGTGATACAGTGTGGAAACAGGCCCTTTGGCCCAACTTGCCCACACCGGCCAACATGTCCTAGCTACACCAGTCCCACCTGCCTGCGCTTGGTCCATATCCCTCCAAACCTGTCCAATCCATGTACTATGTAACGTTGGGATAGTCCCTGCCTCGACTACCTCCGCTGGCAGCTCGTTCCATACACCCACCACCCTCTGTGTGAAAAAGTTACCCCTCTTAAATCTTTTCCCCTTCACCTTAAATCTATGTCCTCTGGTCTTCGATTCCCCTACTCTGGGCCAGAGACTCTGTGCATCTACCCGATCTACTCCTCTCATGATTTTATGCACCTCTATAATAACCTCTGTGAAAAAAAGCATGTTGAGTGAAGTAACATCCAATAATTTGGCAAATCTACTTGTCTGGCACCAACAAATTCCCAAAGGTGCCAGATTATCAGAGTTTTACTGATCTGCAGATATGGCAAGCCTGAAATAAAAATGGTACGTACTGCAAGTACACACAGTATCAATGCCAAAAAGAACAAAGTTAGTTCCAGGTTCAAGAGTTTTCATCACAAGTTGGAAGATGTTAGAGGACGGGTTTTAATCTTGTGCAAGATCTTGAAAAATGCAGGACATAGAAAGGTGGACAGCAGGAATGGTAAAATAAAGAGGTGATTGATGATGACAAACAGTAATAATGAAGTATACAGTGCCAGGTGCAGGAGTCAGCAGACCATTAAATATCAATGCACGCTCTGTAATCTCTGGAATACATGAAGA
The DNA here is from genome assembly GCF_053455715.1 of Rhinoraja longicauda. Taxonomy (NCBI): domain Eukaryota; kingdom Metazoa; phylum Chordata; class Chondrichthyes; order Rajiformes; family Arhynchobatidae; genus Rhinoraja; species Rhinoraja longicauda. The sequence goes on along the minus strand of NC_135982.1, from coordinate 29,828,832 downwards.
ATGATCTAAAGCAAAAAAACAGAATGTTAGATGAACTTGGCAAGTCAAGCAGCAACTGTGAAGGCAAAAGTGGTAAGTCGATGTTTCAGGTTGAGACCCTGCATCAGGACTGAGAAGGAAGAAAAAAGATGGTCAGCAATAGCACCCAGGGCTAGGGGAGGGAATGAGCAGATGGAACTAGGTGGGGGGAGAGGTGGGGTGGCAGGTGAAAAAAGAAGAACATTAGATGGACACGTGAGTGTATGTAGGAGAAGAATTACCTGGAATTGGAACACTCAATGTCTTGTGATCTGAGGCAATTTGATTTGGATACGTATAATAGTATAATTTTATCCCAGGTGTTATTGAAGGGCACCTTGCCCTGGATAACTTTAGCAACTTTAGAAAGTGAAGTACTCAATAATAAGAAACATGTTGTTGCAACATTTACTACCTTACCGTATTTCAATACTTGCCGCTTTTACAACTGGCCTTGCTCAGATTCCATTCGTGCCAACTGCCAGAATGGTCCAATTGACATTGGCAATATGCAACCCAAGCACACGCTGCAAAGTGCACCATACAAACATCTTCAGGAAAGGAGACCAATATAACTGTGGTAACCACAAAGAGAACTCTGTTCTTTGCCACAGGAAAAGTCATTCCTAGATTTGTCCTCAGTTGCCCCTCCCAGTGGCCAAGGGCAGCAGTGAACATGATCACCATCACAGACAACTCCAAGACAAATGATGGGACCTGTACCAGCCATTGTACCTGACCACCTATAGCCTCATTAAAACCTTTCATCCTCTCTTGCAGCTGACCACAGAAATCCATTTCCATCTTCAATTTCTTCCATAACTGCATGTAGGTCATACGAAGTTCCCACATAAACCAAATCATTTTAAAGAGTGGTGTCATAAAAACACGTTTTTGTTTGTTCTATGTATATATATTATATATATATATATATAACACAAATATGTATATATATAATACATATTTGTGTTTTATATATATATATACACACACACACACATAGATATATATACACACACATATAGATATACATACATATAGATATATATACACACATACACACACATAGATATATATACACACACATATAGATATACATACATATAGATATATATACACACATACATACACATAGATATATATACACACACATATAGATATACATACATATAGATATATATACACACATACATACACATAAAACTGCAGATGCTGGTTTAAACCAAAGATAGATACAAAATGCTGGAGACACTCAGCGGGACAGGCAGCATCTCTGGAGAGAAAGAATGGGTGAAGTTCCTCGACCCGAAACGTCATCCATTCCTTTTCTCCAGAGATGGTGCCTAACCCGCTGACCTCCTCCAGCATTTTAGGTCTATTTTTTGTATATATATATATACACACACACATTTGTTTCTGGCTTATTCCATTGTGCACAGTGCTCTATATTTACATTCTATTGTGCTGCTCCAAGTAAGAATGTAATTGTTCTACCTGGGACATCTGACAATAAAACACATTTCTCACCTCCACTAAATGCACAGGGAGCTAATTTTCAGAGTTAATGAAAGAAATGCACAGATACTTTTAAGATGGGTATTGTTATTACAAGATATAGCACAATGTCATCATGCTATTGTGATGTCAAATAGCATCAAATGTAACTTATCATTTGGTCATTTCCACCCCTCAGCATATTTATCTTTAGAAGTCCAGCAAACCTTAACACGACTAAGCCGGAGTTTGTGAGGGTGGGGAGGGAGCAACGATTGGGAGGTACCCCTTCACCCTGCACATACCTGCCCTCTTTGTCCCATCCAGCCTTGCCTTGCCTTGCCAGCGCCACTCCTCCACTGCCCACAGTTGGAGGGGTGTGCCTCCACCTTTACCCCAGTGTGCCTCCACCTTTACCCCAGTGTGTCTCCCCCTTTACCCGTCTATCTCCCCCTTTACCCGTCTGTCTCCCCTTTACCCGTCTGTCTCCCCCTTTACCCAGTGTGTCTCTCCCTTTACCCCAGTGTGTCCCCCCTTTACCCCAGTGTGTCTCCACCTTTACCCCAGTCTGTCTCCCCCTTTACCCGTGTGTCTCCCCCTTTACCCGTCTGTCACCCCCTTTACCCCAGTGTGTCTCTCCCTTTACCCCAGTGCGTCCCCCCCTTTACCCCAGTGTGTCCCCCCTTTACCCCAGTGTGTGTCCCCTTTACCCCAGTGTGTGTCCCCTTTACCCCAGTGTGTCCCCCCTTTACCCCAGTGTCTCCCCCTTTACCCCAGTGTGTCCCCCCTTTACCCCAGTGTGTCTCCCCCTTTACCCCAGTCTGTCTCCCCCTTTACCCCAGTGTGTGTCCCCCTTTACCCCAGTGTCCCCCCCTTTACCCCAGTGTGTCCCCCTCTTTACCCCAGTGTGTGTCCCCCTTTACCCCAGTGTGTCCCCCCTTTACCCCAGTGTCTCCCCTTTACCCCAGTGTGTGTCCCCCTTTATCCCAGTGTCTCCCCTTTACCCCAGACTGTCTCTCCTTTACCCCAGTCTGTCTCCCCTTTACCCCAGTGTGTGTCTCCCCTTTACCCCAGTGTCTCCCCTTTACCCCAGTGTGTGTCCCCCTTTATCCCAGTGTCTCCCCTTTACCCCAGACTGTCTCTCCTTTACCCCAGTCTGTCTCCCCTTTACCCCAGTGTCTCCCCTTTACCCCAGTCTGTCTCCCCTTTACCCCAGTGTCTCCCCCTTTACCCCAGTGTGTGTCCCCCTTTACCCCAGTGTGTCCCCCTTTACCCCAGTGTGTCCCCCTTTACCCCAGTCTGTCTCCCCTTTACCCCAGACTGTCTCCCCTTTACCCCAGTGTTTCCACCCCTTTACCCCAGTCTGTCTCCCCTTTACCCCAGTCTGTCTCCCCTTTACCCCAGTGTCTCCCCTTTACCCCAGACTGTCTCCCCTTTACCCCAGTCTGTCTCCCCTTTACCCCAGTGTCTCCCCTTTACCCCAGTGTCTCCCCTTTACCCCAGTGTGTGTCCCCCCTTTACCCCAGTGTCTCCCCTTTACCCCAGTCTGTCTCCCCCTTTACCCCAGTGTCTCCCCCTTTACCCCAGTCTGTCTCCACCTTTACCCCAGTGTGTCCCCCTTTACCCCAGTCTGTCTCCCCTTTACCCCAGTGTGTGTCCCCCCCTTTACCCCAGTGTCTCCCCTTTACCCCAGTCTGTCTCCCCTTTACCCCAGTGTGTGTCCCCCCCTTTACCCCAGTGTCTCCCCTTTACCCCAGTCTGTCTCCACTTTACCCCAGTGTCTCCCCTTTACCCCAGACTGTCTCCACCTTTACCCCAGTCTGTCTCCTCTTTACCCCAGTCTGTGTCCCCCTTTACCCGTCTGTCTCCCCCTTTACCCCAGACTGTCTCCACCTTTACCCCAGTCTGTCTCCCCTTTACCCCAGTGTCTCCCCTTTTACCCCAGTCTGTCTCCCCTTTACCCCAGTCTGTCTCCCCCTTTACCCCAGTGTCTCCCCTTTTACCCCAGTCTGTCTCCCCTTTACCCCAGTGTCCCCCTTTACCTGTCTGTCTCCCCCTTTACCCGTCTGTCTCCCCCTTTACCCCAGTCGGTCTCCTCCTTTACCCCAGTCTGTCTCCCCCTTTACCCGTCTGTCTCCCCCTTTACCCCAATGTCTCCCCCTTTACCCCAATGTCTCCCCCTTTACCCCAATGTCTCCCCCTTTACCCCAGTGTCTCCCCCTTTACCCCAATGTCTCCCCCTTTACCCCAATGTCTCCCCCTTTACCCCAATGTCTCCCCCTTTACCCCAGTGTCTCCCCTTTACCCCAGTGTCTCCCCTTTACCCCAGTGTGTGTCCCCCCTTTACCCCAGTGTCTCCCCTTTACCCCAGTCTGTCTCCCCCTTTACCCCAGTGTCTCCCCCTTTACCCCAGTCTGTCTCCACCTTTACCCCAGTGTGTCCCCCTTTACCCCAGTCTGTCTCCCCTTTACCCCAGTGTGTGTCCCCCCCTTTACCCCAGTGTCTCCCCTTTACCCCAGTCTGTCTCCCCTTTACCCCAGTGTGTGTCCCCCCCTTTACCCGTGTCTCCCCTTTACCCCAGTCTGTCTCCCCTTTACCCCAGTGTCTCCCCTTTACCCCAGACTGTCTCCACCTTTACCCCAGTCTGTGTCCCCCTTTACCCGTCTGTCTCCCCCTTTACCCCAGACTGTCTCCACCTTTACCCCAGTCTGTCTCCCCTTTACCCCAGTGTCTCCCCTTTTACCCCAGTCTGTCTCCCCTTTACCCCAGTCTGTCTCCCCCTTTACCCCAGTGTCTCCCCTTTTACCCCAGTCTGTCTCCCCTTTACCCCAGTGTCCCCCTTTACCTGTCTGTCTCCCCCTTTACCCCAGTCTGTCTCCCCCTTTACCCCAGTCTGTCTCCCCTTTACCCCAGTCTGTCTCCCCTTTACCCCAGTCTGTCTCCCCCTTTACCCCAGTCTGTCTCCCCTTTACCCCAGTCTGTCTCCCCTTTACCCCAGTCTGTCTCCCCCTTTACCCCAGTGTCCCCCTTTACCCCAGTCTGTCTCCCCTTTACCCCAGACTGTCTCCACCTTTACCCCAGTCTGTCTCCCCTTTACCCCAGTCTGTCTCCCCTTTACCCCAGTCTGTCTCCCCCTTTACCCGTCTGTCTCCCCCTTTACCCCAATGTCTCCCCCTTTACCCCAATGTCTCCCCCTTTACCCCAATGTCTCCCCCTTTACCCCAATGTCTCCCCCTTTACCCCAATGTCTCCCCCTTTACCCCAATGTCTCCCCCTTTACCCCAATGTCTCCCCCTTTACCCCAGTGTCTCCCCCTTTACCCCAATGTCTCCCCTTTACCCCAGTGTCTCCCCCTTTACCCCAGTGTCTCCCCTTTACCCCAGGCAATTCTGGATTTAGTGTTATGTAATTAACCTGACCTGATAAGGGGACTCGAGGTAAATGAGCCATTAGGAGGCAGTGACCACAATATGATAAGTTTTACTCTACAAATTGAGAGGGAGAAGGGAAAATCGGAAGTGTCAGTATTACAGTATAGCAAAGGGGATTACAGAGGCATGAGGCAGGAGCTGGCCAGAATTGACTGGAAGGAGGCCCTAGCAGGGAAGACAGTGGAACAGCAATGGCAGGTATTCCTGGGAATAATGCAGAAGTTGCAGGATCAATTTATCCCAAAGAGGAGGAAAGATTCTAAGCTGAGTAGGAGGCACCCGTGGCTGGCAAGGGAAGTCAAGGACAGCATAAAAATAAAAGGGAAGAAGTATAACATAGCAAAGAAGAGTGGGAAGCCAGAGGATTGGGACTCTTTTAAAGAGCAACAGAAGATAACTAAAAAGGCAATACGGGGAGAAAAGATGAGGTACGAGGGTAAACTAGCCAATAATATAAAGGAGGATAGCAAAAGCTTTTTTAGGTACGTGAAGAGGAAAAAAATAGTCAAGGCAAATGTGGGTCCCTTGAAGACCGAAGCAGGGGAATTTATTATGGGGAACAAGGAAATGGCAGACGAGTTAAACCGGTACTTTGGATCTGTCTTCACTAAGGAGGATACAAACAATCTCCCAGATGTTCTAGTGGCCAGAGATCCTAGGGTGACAGAGGAACTGGAGGAAATTCACATTAGGCAGGAAAAAGTTTTGGGTAGACTGATGGGACTCAAGGCTGATAAATCCCCAGGGCCTGATGGTCTGCATCCCAGGGTGCTTAAGGAGGTGGCTCTAGAAATTGTGGACGCATTAGTGATTATTTTCCAATGTTCTATAGATTCCGGGTCAGTTCCTGTGGATTGGACGGTAGCTAATGTTATCCCACTTTTCAAGAAAGGAGGGAGAGAGAAAACGGGAAATTATAGACCAGTTAGTCTGACATCAGTGGTGGGGAAGATGCTGGAGTCAATTATAATAGACAAAATTGCGGAGCATTTGGATAGCAGTAACAGGATCGTTCCGAGTCAGCATGGATTTACGAAGGAGAAATCATGCTCGACTAATCTACTGGAATTTTTTGAGGATGTAACTAGGAAAATTGACAGGGGAGAGCCGGTGGATGTGGTGTACCTCGACTTTCAGAAAGCCTTCGACAAGGTCCCACATAGGAGATTGGTGGGCATGGTATTGGAGGTAGGGTACTGACATGGATAGAAAGTTGGTTGACAGACAGAAAGCAAAGGGTGGGGATAAATGTGTCCCTTTCAGAATGGCAGGCAGTGACTAGTGGGGTACCGCAAGGCTCGGTGTTGGGACCGCAGCTATTTACAATATACATCAATGACTTGGATGAAGGGATTAAAAGTACCATTAGCAAATTTGCAGATGATACAAAGCTGGGTGGCAGTGTGAACTGTGAGGAAGATGCTATGAGGTTGCAGGGTGACTTGGACAGGTTGTGTGAGTGGGCGGATGCTTGGCAGATGCAGTTTAATGTGGATAAGTGTGAGGTTATCCACTTTGGTGGTAAGAATAGGAAGGCAGATTATTATCTGAATGGTGTCAAGTTAGGAAAAGGGGACGTACAACGTGATCTGGGTGTCCTAGTGCATCAGTCACTGAAAGGAAGCATGCAGGTACAGCAGGCAGTGAAGAAAGCCAATGGAATGTTGGCCTTCATAACAAGAGGAGTTGAGTATAGGAGCAAAGAGGTCCTTCTGCAGTTGTACAGGACCCTAGTGAGACCGCACCTGGAGTACTGTGTGCAGTTTTGGTCTCCAAATTTGAGGAAGGATATTCTTGCTATTGAGGGCGTGCAGCGTAGGTTTACTAGGTTAATTCCCAGAATGGCGGGACTGTCATATGTTGAAAGACTGGAGCGACTAGGCTTGTATACACTGGAATTTAGAAGGATGAGAGGGGATCTTATCGAAACCTATAAGATTATTAACTGGTTGTACACGTTAGAGGCAGGAAACATGTTCCCAATGTTGGGGGAGTCCAGAACCAGGGGCCACAGTTTAAGAATAAGGGGTAGGCCATTTAGAACGGAGATGAGGAAAAACTTTTTCAGTCAGAGAGTTGTAAATCTCTGCCTCAGAGGGCAGTGGAGGCCAAGTCTCTGAATGCATTCAAGAGAGAGCTAGATAGAGCTCTTAAGGATAGCGGAGTCAGGGGGTATGGGGAGAAGGCAGGAACGGGGAACTGATTGAGAATGATCAGCCATGATCACATTGAATGGTGGTGCTGGCTCGAAGGGCCGAATGGCCTACTCCTGCACCTATTGTCTATTGTCTATTTATCCCAGTGTGTCCCCTTTACCCCAGTGTGTCCCTTTACCCAAGTGTGTGTCCCCCTTCACCCCAGTGTGTCTCCCCCTTCACCCCAGTGTGTGTCCCCCTTTACCCCAGTGTGTCCCCTTCACCCCAGTGTGTGTGTCCCTTTACCCCAGTGTGTGTCCCCTTTACCCCAGTGTGTCCCCCCCTTTACCCGTGTGTGTCCCCTTTACCCCAGTGTGTCTCCCCCTTTACCCCAATGTGTGTCCCCCTTTACCCCAGTGTGTCTCCCCCTTTACCCCAGTGTCTCCCCTTTACCCCAGTGTGTGTCCCCCTTTACCCCAGTGTGTCCCCCTTTACCCCAGTGTGTGTCCCCCTTTACCCCAGTGTGTGTCCCCCTTTACCCCAGTGTGTGTCCCCCTTTACCCCAGTCTGTCCCCCCCTTTACCCCAGTGTGTCCCCCACTTTACCCCAGTGTGTGTCCCCCTTTACCCCAGTGTGTCCCCCCCCCTTACCCCAGTGTGTGTGTCCCCCCCTTTACCCCAGTGTGTCACCTTTACCCCAGTGTGTGTCCCCCTTTACCCCAGTGTGTGTCCCCCCTTTACCCCAGTGTGTGTCCCCCCTTTACCCCAGTGTGTCCCCCCCCTTTACCCCAGTGTGTGTCCCCCCTTTACCCCAGTGTGTGTCCCCCTTTACCCCAGTCTGTCCCCCCCTTTACCCCAGTGTGTCCCCCCTTTACCCCAGTGTGTGTCCCCCTTTACCCCAGTGTCCCCCTTTACCCCAGTGTGTGTCCCCCTTTACCCCAGTCTGTCCCCCCCTTTACCCCAGTGTGTCCCCCCCTTTACCCCAGTGTGTGTCCCCCTTTACCCCAGTGTCTCCCCTTTACCCCAGTGTGTGTCCCCCTTTACCCCAGTGTCCCCCTTTACCCCAGTGTCCCCCTTTACCCCAGTGTGTCCCCCTTTACCCCAGTGTGTGTCCCCCTTTACCCCAGTGTGTGTCCCCCCTTTACCCCAGTGTGTGTCCCCCTTTACCCCAGTCTGTCCCCCCCTTTACCCCAGTGTGTCCCCCCCTTTACCCCAGTGTGTGTCCCCCCTTTACCCCAGTGTGTGTCCCCCTTTACCCCAGTGTGTCCCCCCCTTTACCCCAGTGTGTGTCCCCCCCCTTTACCCCAGTGTGTCCCCCCCTTTACCCCAGTGTGTGTCCCCTTTACCCCAGTGTGTCCCCCCCTTTACCCCAGTGTGTCCCCCTTTACCCCAGTGTCCCCCTTTACCCCAGTGTGTCCCCCTTTACCCCAGTGTGTGTCCCCTTTACCCCAGTGTGTGTCCCCCCTTTACCCCAGTGTGTGTCCCCCTTTACCCCAGTCTGTCCCCCCCTTTATCCCAGTGTGTGCCCCCCTTTACCCCAGTGTGTGTCCCCCTTTACCCCAGTCTGTCCCCCCCTTTACCCCAGTGTGTGCCCCCCTTTACCCCAGTGTGTGCCCCCCTTTACCCCAGTGTGTGTCCCCCTTTACCCCAGTGTGTGTCCCCCTTTACCCCAGTGTGTCCCCCTTTACCCCAGTGTGTGTCCCCCTTTACCCCAGTGTGTGTCCCCCTTTACCCCAGTGTGTCCCCCTTTACCCCAGTGTGTGTCCCCTTTACCCCAGTGTGTGCCCCCCCTTTACCCCAGTGTGTGCCCCCCTTTACCCCAGTCTGTTTACCCTTTACCCCAGTGTGTGTCCCCCTTTACCCCAGTGTGTGTCCCCCTTTACCCCAGTGTGTGTCCCCTTTACCCCAGTGTGTCCCCCCCCTTTACCCCAGTGTGTGCCCCCCCTTTACCCCAGTGTGTGCCCCCCTTTACCCCAGTCTGTTTACCCTTTACCCCAGTGTGTGTCCCCCTTTACCCCAGTGTGTGTCCCCCTTTACCCCAGTGTGTGTCCCCCTTTACCCCAGTGTGTGTCCCCCTTTACCCCAGTGTGTGTCCCCTTTACCCCAGTGTGTCCCCCCCCTTTACCCCAGTGTGTGCCCCCCCTTTACCCCAGTGTGTCCCCCCTTTACCCCAGTGTGTGTCCCCCTTTACCCCAGTGTGTGTCCCCCTTTACCCCAGTGTGTGTCCCCCTTTACCCCAGTCTTTTTACCCTTTACCCCAGTGTGTCCCCCTTTACCCCAGTGTGTGCCCCCCCCTTTACCCCAGTGTGTGCCCCCCCTTTACCCCAGTGTGTGTCCCCTTTACCCCAGTCTGTCCCCCCCTTTACCCCAGTGTGTGTCCCCCTTTACCCCAGTGTGTCCCCCTTTACCCCAGTGTCCCCCTTTACCCCAGTCTGTCCCCCCCTTTACCCCAGTGTGTGTCCCCCCTTTACCCCAGTCTGTCCCCCCCTTTACCCCAGTGTGTGTCCCCCCTTTACCCCAGTGTGTGTCCCCCTTTACCCCAGTGTGTCCCCCTTTACCCCAGTGTCCCCCTTTACCCCAGTCTGTCCCCCCCTTTACCCCAGTGTGTGTCCCCCTTTACCCGTGTGTCCCCCCTTTACCCCAGTGTGTGTCCCCTTTACCCCAGTCTGTCCCCCCCTTTACCCCAGTGTGTCCCCCCTTTACCCCAGTGTCCCCCTTTACCCCAGTGTGTGTCCCCTTTACCCCAGTGTGTGTCCCCCCTTTACCCCAGTGTCCCCCTTTACCCCAGTGTCCCCCTTTACCCCAGTGTGTGTCCCCCCTTTACCCCAGTGTCCCCCTTTACCCCAGTGTGTCCCCCTTTACCCCAGTGTGTGTCCCCCCTTTACCCCAGTGTCCCCCTTTACCCCAGTGTGTGTCCCCTTTACCCCAGTGTGTGTCCCCCCTTTACCCCAGTGTCCCCCTTTACCCCAGTGTCCCCCTTTACCCCAGTGTGTGTCCCCCCTTTACCCCAGTGTCCCCCTTTACCCCAGTGTGTCCCCCTTTACCCCAGTGTGTGTCCCCCCTTTACCCCAGTGTCCCCCTTTACCCCAGTGTGTGTCCCCCTTTACCCCAGTGTGTCCCTTTACCCCAGTGTGTGTCCCCTTTACCCCAGTGTGTGTCCCCCCTTTACCCCAGTGTGTGTGTCCCTTTACCCCAGTGTGTGTCCCCCTTTACCCCAGTGTGTGTCCCCTTTACCCCAGTGTGTGTCCCCCTTTACCCCAGTGTGTGTCCCCCTTTACCCCAGTGTGTGTCCCCCTTTACCCCAGTGTGTCCCCCCTTTACCCCAGTGTGTCCCCCCTTTACCCCAGTGTCTCCCCTTTACCCCAGTGTGTCCCCCTTTACCCCAGTGTGTGTCCCCTTTACCCCAGTGTGTGTCCCCTTTACCCCAGTGTGTCCCCCCTTTACCCCAGTGTGTCCCCCCTTTACCCCAGTGTCCCCCCTTTACCCCAGTGTGTGTCCCCTTTACCCCAGTGTGTGTCCCCCTTTACCCCAGTGTGTGTCCCCCTTTACCCCAGTGTGTGTCCCCCTTTACCCCAGTGTGTGTCCCCCTTTACCCCAGTGTGTGTCCCCTTTACCCCAGTGTGTGTCCCCCCTTTACCCCAGTGTGTGTCCCCTTTACCCCAGTGTCTCCCCTTTACCCCAGTGTGTGTCCCCCCTTTACCCCAGTGTGTGTCCCCCTTTACCCCAGTGTGTGTCCCCCCTTTACCCCAGTGTGTCCCCCCTTTACCCCAGTGTCTCCCCTTTACCCCAGTGTGTCCCCCTTTACCCCAGTGTGTGTCCCCTTTACCCCAGTGTGTCCCCCCTTTACCCCAGTGTGTCCCCCCTTTACCCCAGTGTGTCCCCCCTTTACCCCAGTGTCCCCCCTTTACCCCAGTGTGTGTCCCCTTTACCCCAGTGTGTCCCCCCTTTACCCCAGTGTGTCCCCCCTTTACCCCAGTGTGTCCCCCCTTTACCCCAGTGTGTCCCCCCTTTACCCCAGTGTGTGTCCCCTTTACCCCAGTGTGTCCCCCTTTACCCCAGTGTGTGTCCCCCTTTACCCCAGTGTGTGTCCCCCCTTTACCCCAGTGTGTGTCCCCCTTTACCCCAGTGTCCCCCCTTTACCCCAGTGTGTGTCCCCCTTTACCCCAGTGTGTCCCCCCCCATTACCCCAGTGTGTGTCCCCCCTTTACCCCAGTGTGTGTCCCCCTTTACCCCAGTGTGTGTCCCCCCTTTACCCCGGGGTTCAGGCTTCTGTCCCCCGGCCAGGCCGCGGCGCCGTCTCCACGGCAACAGCCGGAGCGCTGTGGGGACGGACCGTGCGCCCGGGTCCGCGCTCCGCCAGCGGCTGCGACGAAGGTTCCGGCGGGGCGGGGCGGGCGCTGCGGTCCCCGGGCCTGTGGTGAGGGCCGGCGCCGGGGGTGGGGGTGAGGGCCGGGGGGAGCGGGGTGGGGATGAAGGCCGGGGGTGGGGGTGAGGGCCGGGGGGAGCGGGGTGGGGATGAAGGCCGGGGGGAGCGGGGGGAGCGGGGCTACCGTGTGGGCAGTCCGGCCCGTAGCCGGATGCGGGTGGTCAGCGGGCAGTGGCAGTGGCAGTGCGGCCTGGTGCGGCCTGTGGTCAGCGCAGCCGCGGACACTCCCGCCCCTCCCGCTGGCCGGACACTGCAGTGGTGAAGCGGCCGGGGACGGGCAGTGGTTGCAGCAGCATCTCCCTGGGCTGGTCTTGTCTCCATGTCCCGCTGGGGGGGGGGTGTGTGTGGGTGTGGGGGGGGGGTGTGTGGGGGGGTGTGTGTGGGTGTGGGGGGGGGGGTGTGTGGGTGTGGGGGGGGGGTGTGTGGGGGGGGTGTGTGTGGGTGTGGGGGGGGGGTGTGTGGGGGGGTGGTGTGGGTGTGGGGGGGGGGTGTGTGGGTGTGGGGGGGGTGTGTGTGTGGGGGGGGGGTGTGTCTGTGTGGGGGTGTGTGTGGGGGGGGTGTGTGTGGGGGGGGGGTGTGTGTGGGTGTGTCTGTGTGGGGGATGTGTGTGTGGGTGTGTGTGTGTGGGTGTGTGTGTGTGTGGGTGTGTGTGTTGGGGTGTGTGTGTGTGTGGGTGTGTGTGTGGGTGTGTGTGTTGGGGTGTGTGTGTGGGGGTGTGTGTGGGTGTGTCTGTGTGGGGGATGTGTGTGTGGGTGTGTGTGTGTGGGTGGGTATGTGTCTGTAGAATGGTGCAACAACTCCAGCACCTTCCCTGCTCCATCGTTTCGTCCATCTCAGTATTAGTTGTGAACAATGGTTTTATGTTGCTGAAATGTTGAGAATTATGCCATGTAACTAGCCCATCACCTGCCTTTGGCAATGGGACATTCAAGCCCTGCTTCAGCCACCTGTGTTTCCAGTGCATCAGTCTGTATATTCTGTATTCCAAGAGGTTAAGATCTGAAAGAATGGATCAACTGGGCTTGTATTCGCTGGAATTGAGAAGGATGAGAGGGGATCTTATAGAAACATATACAATTCTTAGAGGATTGGACAGTGTAGATACAGGAAATTTTTTCCCAATGTTGGGGGAGTCCAGAACCAGGGGTCACGTCACAGTTTAAGAATAAGGGGTCAGTCATTTAGGACTGAGATGAGGAAAAACCTTTTCACCCAGAGGGAATCTGTGGAATTCTCTGCCACAGAAGGCAGTGGAGGCCAATTCACTGGATGTTTTCAAGAGAGAGTTAGATTAGCTCTTAGGGCTAACGGAATCAAGGGATATGGGGAAAAAGCAGGAACGGGGTACTGATTGTGGATGATTAGCCATGATCATATAGAATGGCAGTATATAAACATACTTTATACCATAGAGAAAGCTAGTAATGCATCGTAGACCATACGATAGACACAAAGTGCTGGAGTAACTCAGCGGGTCAGGCAGCATCTCTGGAGAAAAGGAATGGGCGACCTTTCGAGTCACAACCCTTCTTCAGACTGAGATCCAAAACATAACCCATTCCTTCTCTCCAGAAATGCTGCCTGTCCCGCTGAGTTGCTCCACATCTTGTGTCTATCTTCGGTTTAAACCAGCATCTGCAGTTCCTTCCTTCACAGCAACTACAATACAATACAATACAATACAATATATCTTTATTGTCATTGTACCCAGGGGTACAACGAGATTGGGAATGCGCCTCCCATACGATGCAATAATTTAGGTAATTTAGACAGCAGCAACCCAACGAAGCGAAACAGTTGTAACAGTTTTGGACAGGGTAAAGTGCAAGTTGATCTATGCGTTGTGGCCATCCGGCTCAGCAGGACCGGTTCATAGCAGCTATGGCCCTGGGGATGAAGCTGTTCCTGAGTCTGGAGGTGCGGGCATAGAAGGCCTTGTATCGTCTGCCCGATGGAAGGAGTTCGAACAGACTGTTGCAGGGGTGTGAAGAGTCTTTGTGGATGCTGGTGGCTTTTCTGAGGCATCGTGTGTTGTAGATGCCCTCCAAGTCTGGTAGCTGTGTTCCGATGGCCCTCTGAGCTCTATGGACTACCCGCTGTAGAGCTTTCCTTTCCGCCTCCGTGCAGCTGAGGTACCACACAGGGATGCCATGCGTTAGGATGCTCTCTATGGTGCAGCGGTAGAAGGTCGTCAGCAGCTGTTAGGGTAGACCAGACTTTTTTAGTGTTCTGAACAGCTGTGCGTTAATCTGAACTTCACAGCTCCCCATAACGGCACTTGTAGGATGCCAATAGTGGGGGACAAGGAGATATACATTGGCGTTTCACGATTGGTTGTATTCATTTCAACTTCGCCCCCATGTTTTATCGGATATTTAACGAATTGTTGAAAATGCTTTGAAAACATCTACCTTCAATGTCAAATTGTATATTTTGCAGGAGATGGAATCATCTTGTCGTAAGGAGAAACCTAAGCCAAAAGAGGCAACCTACCGAGGTGACAAAGCCAAACAGAAATCTGCTTTACAAGAACTCAAACAGAGACAGCGAGCTGAGGTATACGATACAAGACTGATGCACTGTTCCATAAAATTACAAAGCAGGTGGTCAGGATCTGGTGATGGCCCCATAAAAATAGATTTCAAGATGACTTTATGTTCATGGTACGAACCCAAGATTGAAATGTAACTGCAGCAATAGACAATAGGTGCAGGAGTAGGCCATTCGGCCCTTTAAGCCAGCATCACCATTCACCGTGATCATGGCTGATCACGCACAATCAGTACCCCGTTCCTGCCTTCTCCCCATGTCCCTTGGCTCCGCTATCATTAAGAGCTCTATCTAACTCTCTCTTGAAAGCATCCAGAGAATTGGCCTCCGCTGCCTTCTGAGGCAGAGAATTCCACAGCTTCACAACTCTCTGAGTGAAAACGTTTTTCCTCATCTCCGTTCTAAATGGCCTACCCCTTATTCTTAAACTGTGGCCCCTGGTTTGGGACTCCCCCAACGTCGGGAATATGTTTCCTGCCTCTAGCGTGTCCAGTCCCTTAATAATCTTATATGTTTCAATAAGATCCCCTCTCATCCTTCTAAATTCCAGAGTGGTTATCCTGCAACTGATAGCTACAGACTACCTATGTTTATGGTGCCCTAATAGAATAAGTATAAGTTTATTATTGTCACACAGAGTGAAGTACAGGATGGCACGGTGGTTCGGCGGTAGAGTTGCTGCATTACAGCGCCAGAGACCCAGGTTTGATCTTGACTACGGGTGCTGTCTGTACGGAGTTTGTACGTTCTCCCTGTGACCACGTGGGTTTTCTCTGGGAGCTCCAGTTTCCCACATTCCAAAGATGTACAGGCTTGGTATAAATCTAAATTATTCCCAGTGTAGGATAGTGTTAGTGTGCAGGGATAGCTGGCCGGCACGGACTCGATGGGTCGAAGGGCCTGCTTCCGTGCTGTGTCTCTCAACTAAACTACAGTGAAAATCTTATTTTGCATGCTGTCCAAACAGATCAGATATACCAGACATAAATACAATCAGGTCAAACTCAGTACAATTGGTAGCGCAAAGGGGACAATGCAGAATGTGGAGTCTCAGAATTGTAGCGCATCAGTTGCATAGATGGTGAGAGCGATCTTCCCAGTTAATTATTGAAGATGTCCCTGTATGGACAGGTGCTCTATTTTGACAGAATATGGAAAAGATTAAAAATTAGAATGAAAGATTTCACTATCCACAGTCACTTTAAAACAGTGCATTGCATTGTGAACGCAACTTTCTGAGTCTGATCATTTTGTGTTGCTTTGGAAACTGATTAAAACTGCGAAAGTGTTAATGTGAATGCAATATTAAATATACCAAAGTGTGCCATATTTAATTATCTTAAAATTCACATTTCTTTTTATCTCCTTGAAATCAGCATTTTTCAAGAATATCTATTGCCATTATCATTGCTCCAAAGGAGGGAGTCTCTCCCGTCTTCTGACTTTCAGAATGTTCTTGCAAAATGAGTTTGGTAGGTCCATCCAGATTGATCCTAATTCCTATTTTTTTAAAGTTGGAAAAACTTGCATACCTAAATCCACAAGGGACTTGTTTCTTCAATGAGGGCAGCGTAGAGGCACTGCTGATGGACCTGCAGCCTCCTGCATCAAACAACCGGGTTCAATCCTAACCTTGGGTGCTGTCTGTGTGGAGTTTGCACGTTCACCCTGTGACTGTGGTGGTTTCCTCTGGTTACTTCTAGATCCCAAAGACATATGGGTTTGCAGGTTAATTGCCCCCCTGTAAATTGCCCCAGGTGCGTGGGGAGTGGATGAGAAAGTGGGATAACATCCAACTAGTGTGAACAGATGGTCAATCATCGGCAATGGGCACAAATAGCTGGAGTAACACAGCGGGACAGGCAGCATCTCTGGAGAGAAGGAATGGGTGACGTTTCGGGTCGAGACCCTTCATCAGACGCTGATCAATCATCGGCATGGATTCAGTGGATGGAAGGGCCTGTATCCATGTTGTATCATTAAATTAAACTAAAATCTAAACAATCTTTAGCTCCCAATGGGGAACTTGATAGAGCTCTTAAGGATAGCGGAGTCAGGGGGTATGGGGAGAAGGCAGGAACGGGGTACTGATTGAGAATGATCAGCCATGATCACATTGAATGGTGGTGCTGGCTCGAAGGGCCGAATGGCCTCCTCCTGCACCTATTGTCTATTGGTGTGGCAAGCATGCTTTGAAGAATCGACTCCATCTCTAATCTCTTCACTACAATTGCAGAATATCTTCATATTTGACCAATTTCATTTTTTTTTGCATCTGTGATTTTATTGTTTACACATGTTCACTGGTACAGTGCTGAACTTTGCTGTCTCTGCATCCACCCCAAACAGATCTACGCTTTGAACAAAGTGATGACAGAACTGGAGCAGCAGCAGTTTGAGGCTTTCTGCAAGCAGATGCAGACAGAGTGAATGAGGACAGCGCAGTACCAGGTGCCCTGCAGCCCTGAACAGGCAGCTCCAACAAGACACATTACCAATAACGTGGCCCTGCTCTCTGTGCATTAGCCAAACTCATCATGCAAAATGGCCTCCCACCTCTGTCCGGCAGAATACAACCACCTTTAGTGATGTGGTTTAGTTTGAGTTACTGTAAAGCCAGAGCAGAAATCCACTCTAATTGCCACTCTGCATTGCCATCTCTTTCCTCTTTACATTTCAATACATGTGCCAAGAGGCTGGAGACCACAAGGGGCTTCGACTGCCCTGCCATGGAACAGCCACCCGGTTTCGGTGCTCATTGTCCAAGCTCAGTGAAGAATTGTCAATTGAGTGAAGGGCCCATTGCTTGGAACTAGATGGTGAGACCCAGAATCATGTTGACTCACTTTCTCTTACCTTCTGCCAAAGGATGCTGGGCCTCTGCCATACAATGAAGTGAGCTTAGAAGACCAATTCTCTTGTGTATTTACAGTGTATTTACATTTCATCTTATGTAAGGAAGTCTGAAACAAACCATCAAAGCTGCAGTTCCTGGAATCCTGCAATGGACTCCACATTTCATCACCTCCAGTCAAGTCCATCCAATGAGTAACACAGTTGTTCAACATTTCCTGAAAAACACCAAGCAGTCCTAATGTTACATCTGTAGCCCGCACTTCTCCCTTTTGAAGTTAATCTGTGAATTCTCCAGCAGTCTGTTCCAAATGTGCTCATATCTTTCGGAGAAAAGTTGTTGTTCCTGACTTCGCACAGTGTGAAGTCTGGAATTGCACTACTTTTATTCTGCACTGTTTGTGCAAGCCGTGCCGTCATTCCACAGTAAACCTTTTTTTGTTTTCATGAACCCAGAACAATTAGGAAGCTTCACTTTTCACCCAGTGCAAAGAAGCTGGAAACATCTGGAGCTGGTGGCTGACCAGTGAGATTCCCGTCTCTAGCCTTGCCCATCCGATGCAGTTGCTTGCAAACATTGGTTTCATTAACACAAGGTTCAAAGAGTCTTTAGAACAATCTTGCTTTCCCAAAAGGCAGCACGGTGGCACAACAGTAGAGCTGCTGCCTCGCAGCGCCAGAGACCCGGGTTCCATCCTGACTACAGGTGCTGTCTGTACCAGGTTTGTACCTTCTCCCCGTGACCTCCGTGGGTTTTCTCCGAGATCTTTGGTTTCCTCCCACACTCCAAAGACGTACAGGTTTTTAGGTTAATTGGCTTGGTATAAATGTAAAATTGTTCCTTGTGTGTGTAGGGTAGTGTTAGTGTGCAGGGATCGCTGGTCGGCGCCGACTCGGTGGGCCGATGTGCCTGTTTCTGCGCTGTACCTAAACTAAACACAATAATATGATTGTTTACTTTTGTGTTGTGTATTTACAACACACGAGCTTCATCTATACCACACAGGTCTCTGGCAATGATGACGCATCAGTTAATCTCCAGTTGTGGAGCAGAAAATGCCATCACTCGACCCAAGCCACAATATTGAGCTCCATCATCACGAGAGTTCAGACCAGAATAAATAACCTGGGATTTTTTTGGGCCGGATCTGGGAAAGTGCGGGCTCTTTAAGGCTTGAGTCCTTTGCAAGCAGAGTGTTCAAAACAGAAATGGAAACTGGTGCAAGTTGGGTCACGTACTTTGACAGGTCTTCATTTTCCAAATAGAAGTATTCTCCCACTAAAGCTTTTTGTGTGTTTAGAAACTTGCCGTTATATGTTTAATTATTTATTGTTATTAATATACCTTTAGTTGGTGCCTTGTTTTGGCTCAGAATCCCCACAAAGAGATTACTGAGTGCCACGCAGGTGAAGCAAGGTGGCTGTGGCTGTGAACGGCTGTGAGGTTGTAGCACAGGATAAAAAGGTTAGTTCAGTTTATTGTCACGTGTACCGAGGTACAGTGGAAAGCTTTTGTTGTGTGCTAACCAGTCAGCAGCAAGACAATACATGATCACAATCGATCCATTTACAGTGCACAGATTTAAAGTAAGAAACGTTGCGGTAGGAATAGAGATTTAAGAGTGTGGAGCAATTGTAATATGAGTTTGTAGATTTGCTTTTGTAGCTAGCACGCAATTAGTCAACTGTGTTGGGCACCATCTTGGAAGAACTTGATGTACAAACGTCTTGCTTCAAAGGAAACCAGCCTTGTGCTGTGTTCTGGATTTGTGCATTGAAGTTACAAGCAGTCTGCATCTCAGAGCATTATACTGGCACAGAAGATCTATACTCTTGGAGAAAAGCTCCAGGGTCGAAGTCAACAGTGAAACTGTTGTCAAGGTGACTCCATGGCAGGGTGCAGTACTCTATGCTTCAACAGTGAGTATCATCAGAACCACTGGTGGAGAGAGACAGAATATTCAGTCATGTCTTGTACCCTGAGTCTCACTGTTTAAGAATGTTGCAAATTTCATTCTGTTTATTTTAAACATTTCAAAAAGGATTCATCTGAAGGAAGAACTAACCACTGCTCTCAGATTGGTAGTTTTAAACTCGACAGTTCTAAATTCCTTCGTCAGGTGAATTGACAGAAAGTGTTTTTGTAAACCATGAACGTGATCAGTGTATTATAAATGCAAGTCCCTTCCTTCGATGTCGGCTCTGAAGAGATGAATTGTAACGTTGCTTTTTAACACAAAGAGCGAAAACAAAGCTCGTCTCCTTCAGTCGTTACCTTTAATCATGAAGATTGATTGTTTAAATGTTATCATGAGTCCTAAGATTATGTGCAAGGAGTTTGTATAATATATATTAATGGAAAGTATTGTAGACAAGATACCACTAGATAAATAAGAAAATGCTAGAAATGCTCAGCAGGTCAGACAGCATTTTGGTGACTTTGGTAATGATCAAACATATTCAGGAATTGTAAACACATTTTAAACGTGGTATCATGTTGATGGTGCACGATCAAATCAAAAACTCACTTGGTTCATTCCCATTGACTCATTTGTCATTCCGTTACAAATATCAAAGTGCATAAGAGGAATGTTGGTCTAGGGTTCAATGGTCCTCAAAAGCACACCAAGATCATGGTCATGGTCATTTGCCCCAAGCCAAGGTCTGACTCTGTCCCTGATTGACCATGGTTATCACAAGTCCTCTTTTCAACCTGCGTCGAATTAGCTTGTTTCTTCCTAAAGATGAATTATTTCGGAATTCTTCTTAAAAATTGGAATCAAGATGATCCCACACAGCACCTCAAAGCTGATTCATTATTCAATAAGATCATGGCTGAATTATGTCCCCTCCATTATGCCCTGTTCCCACACATTGTGTTTCTTCAGTTCTCAGCATTGAATTGATGTCATCAAACCACTTGGAGCAGCCATTTCAGTGCTAAATGCCTGATGCTTGTTAGCTGTATTGCACCAAAAGTGTGGCAATTAGCCAAAGCTTCCCCTGCAGGTAGCGTTTCAACCACTTATTGAAATGTTCTCACCTCAGAATTGACCTTGATCTCCACAGACAGTGAATCATATTGTTTGTGATGTTGGGTACCTCAGAAGGGAAGATGTTCCTTGCTGCGTTTCTACTTACAGTGCGGTTGTAATAAGCGGTTGATTCAGCTTCCCATGTGAAGGTCAGCATCTTCCCCAGTGGGATATCAGCCTCGGTCTGAAGAAGGGTCTCGACCCGAAACGTCACCTATTCCTTTTCTCCAGAGATGCTGTCTGAACTGCTGAGCTACTCCAGCACTTGGTGTCCATCTCAAGTGTCCAATGTCAATGTAAACCCATGAACCTGACTTGGAGATGAAGACACAACCCTTGAGTCAAGGAGGACACCCTACATAGTCCACTGTAAGGCTATCGAGTCAAGGACACCCTACATAGTCCACTGTATGGCTTTTTCCCTGTAAAATGTGAATTTTATTAATTTTTTTACAAATTTTGCTATTGCTGTCCCACTTTCCTTTCCTTGTGTTTTGTGTGAAATCATGTGTCCTGTCAAGATAGTGCATAGAATTCTTAGCCAATTGCTGAGACTTCAGCAAAATTCAGCAAGATAGCACGTGTTGTATTTGCAAATGTGAACGTGAACCAGAGGAGTGACTGTTTACATGTATTGTTGCTCGATACCCAGTCTGATGTCAATCAGTAAACCCTCACTGATATATACGTAGCTAGCTCTGTAACCCAACACTAAATAAAGATTGTATGGGAGTGTTTCCATGGAGTTCCAGTTATTGGGGAATCAATTGTATGGGGTAAAGGGAGCCACGAGGGTGGTGCATATACGGAATGAGCTGCCAGTGGGACATACAATTATGACATTTAAAAGACGCTTTGATATGGGCCAAGTCCAGGCAATGGGATGAGCTCAGTTAGGTCGGCATGCTCAAGTTCGGCCAAAGTTTCATTGCTGTAGAGCTCTGACACAGACACTAACATACCCAGAAATGGGTCCAATATTGTGTAGGAAAGAACTGCAGATGCTGGTTTAAATCGAAGGTAGACACAAAATGCTGGAGTAACTCAGCGGGACAGGCAGTATCTCTGGAGGGAAGGAATGGGTGACGTTTCGGGTCGAGACCCTTCTTCAGACTGAAGAAACGTCACCCGTTCCTTCTCTCCAGAGATGCTGCCTGTCCCGCTGAGTTACTCCAGCTTTATGGGCCCAATATTGCTCTCTTATGGGTTCAGCAAATGGCTCAAGTACACAAAGCAATTTCCGTTTAACAGGTACAACGTGATGGAGACACAATAGACTGAAGATGCTGGCAAAACACAGACTGCGGGAGGACTTTAGCAGACCTAACTGCATCTGTTGAAGGTGGAAGGAATTGTTGATATTTCAGGTCTAGTCCCTGCATCTTGTCTGAAGAGGGAAAATAGCCCGTATAAAGAGGAGGGGGTAAGATGGGCCAGATGGTGATCGGTGAAGGGTGACAGGCAGATGGACCTGGGTGGGGAGAGGGTGGGATGCTGTGGGAAGGCAGAGGCAAGTGGGTGTTAGGTGGAAGCAGACAAAATGAACAACAAAAGGTAGATGTAGTCAGGTGGGGGCAAGGGAGTGAGTAACTGGAAACATAGGCTACCAGTACTGGAAACACAGTGCTGGGGCAACTCAGACCAGGCAGCATCTCTAGAAAACATGGATTGGAGACTTCGGGTTGGGCCTCTTCAGACCAAATTCAGATTAGTTGAAGAAAGGTCCAGACCCAAAACATCATCTGTCCATTTTCACCCAAGACGCTGCCTGACCCGCTGAGTTACGCCAGCATTGTGTCTTTGCTGGTAAAAGCCAGAGTGGCATTCCTTGTAAAAACAAAGAACTGTAGATGACACAAAGTGCTGGAGTAACTCAGCAGGTCAGGCAGTATCTCTGGACAAAAAGGCCCTTGTGTCTTCCATTGCTGGAATCTGATAAGGAAGGTGATGGGGGAAATGGAACCAGGTTAGAGGGGAGGGGGCTGCAATGTTTGTGTGATGGGAGGATGGGGTCAACAGATGTGTGATGGGGCTGGATGGTCCACGTTAGTGTTCCCCTCCCCAAACTGCTGCAAGCTCAGTTCCCTGGTCATTGACTGGGAAAGGAATCAGAGACAGAGGCTTCACCTGCAGTTTGTAAAATGATCATGAGCTGAGTTCTGGACCCTGTGCATCTACGACTTTGCAACGATGCATATTAGCCAAGGCGCATCACTCCCTCTACGAGTATCTCTCTCTCTCTCCCTCTGCATCCACCTGCTTATATCACCCAGGCAGGTGGGCATGCATGCAGAAATCTAAATGACCACTTTTGAATTTTGAAGGAGCACCTCAAATCCACAAATGCTGCTTGCCCCATGCAAAGATGGGCGTCTTTAACTTGGTAAATGAGTGCTGGATGAGGTGAAGCCGATGGAGGTTTCCTTGCTTCCTTCTCCCCATTTTGTACCTACCTCTGATCACAGGTCAGCTGTGACGTGCCAAAGAGAGCCGAGATAGTCTGGCAGAGGCAGGTCGTTAAGGCAGAGATAGGGAAATTCTTGATTAGTACGGGTGTCCGGGGTGATGGGGAGAAGGCAGGAGAATGGAGTTGAGAAGGAAATATAGACCAGCCATGATTGAATGGCAGAATAGACTTGATGGGCCGAATGGCCTGATTCTGCTCCTATCACTCATGAATGACAGATGACCCAGCCTGCTTAAATTTACTGCAAATGGTGTTTCCGGACACACTAACCCACCTCTGAAACTGAACCAGACCAAGCAGCACCTTCAAGAATCTGAATTAAAATAAAACAGGAGGCCAAACCAGTAAGCAGCATCCCATAACTTTATTAAGGGCATAATCAAGGAAAAAACAAAACTATAATTGTACATTCTTGAGGTCTAAAAGCAACATGGGCAGGATTACTGTCAACATCTCCCACACACTGTGAGCAGTGGGCTGGATGACCCGTTCATTCGGCTTGTCAGATGAGTTCTGACCTGGTGCGTGACAACCTTAGACCCAAAGGCTAGTCTAGAACAGCTGGTTCTATGGACAGGTTGTACTCAGCGTGACTTGAATGTAAACTGCATGTCCCACGCACCCTGCCTCAACACAAGCTGTACGCAAGAACTACATTTCATCGTTGCCTTGGACTTTCTTGGGGGCTTTTAAAATGCTCGTTCTGAGTTAACGCCAGCGGAGGACGAGTCCTCTCATCAGGACCTTGGCTTCAGAAGGACGGTGCAAACTCAGCCCCATCCCCACACAGTGAAGCCCACAGTGTAGCCTCAGTCACAGTTACCAGTGATCAGCCCAGGCCCAGACCAACACAGACAGCATAACTAGAACATTAATTCAAGTAGAACTTTCACAAACCAGTTGGGGCAGGATTGTAAATTAGAATACAAATGTGATGCAGTTGACAAAATAAATATTAATTTAAGAAACTCTTGCATCCTAAAGAGGTGACATCTTTATTAAATGGCGCCTTTCACAAGCAGTTGCTGTGGTCATTGATAAATAAAAGGCTTCCGTTTAAGTGCATTGGTCACGACGCTGGTGTGCACTCAGTCTTTGACCGAGTTGCAGCAGTGTTTCACGTCGTGACTGCACCTGGATCACTTCTTTAATTAATTGTGGAGTTCTGATCGGACGACAGACTCGAGCAGCTCCTTGTCCGTGACCTTCTGACACTTGGCACTGCCCAGTGTGGACCGGTCAGCAACAAGAGACACCTCTCCCTCACAACAACTAAGACACTGCAGCATCTGCAATGTGTGCAAATGGGTCCCTCGTGGGAATGGGACCAATGTTTGAAATATCACACCCCCAACAGCCAAGTAACTTACAGTACAATCTTCACATTGATTAGTGCGGTTGTCAGGGATTACGGGGAGAAGGCAGGAGAATGGGGTTGAGAGGGAAAGATATATCGGCTGTGATTGAATGGCAGAGTAGACGTGATGGGCCGAACGGCCTAATTCTGGTCCTAGAACGTATGAACGCTCACAGTTTAGGTTCACAAATGGAAGAGTCATTGGATGAAAGAGTGAATTATAACTAGTCACCAAATACAACAGGACATGACGAGCCTGTGAGATGCTGAGGTGCACATTAGGGTTAAGGTTACCAGATTGATTGATAACCCAGTGGGCTTAAAGAAGATGACAGCCAGCGGCCAGAGTCAATGCTGGAAAGGTTTTCACGTTCTAGGTATTTGTGTTCCTGACCTGCAGTCAAAACAAAGCAGCTCATGTAGACAGGGGCAGGAAATGGTGCTTAAAATGAACAAAGCTTCGACAGGTAGACAGCTACATGTTGAGTTGGTGATGCAGCTTTGTAGGAAACAATGACCAAGCTGACCTCACCAGCCAGCAGTGCAAGGCCAGGGCACGCTGTATCTCCCGGTGAACACAGAGTGCTGGAGTAACTCAGCGGGACAGGCAGCATCTCTGGAGAGAAGTTATGGGTGACGTTTCAGGTCGAGACGTCATAACAGGAGCAGCATCTGACAGCGAGCACACTGGCTCACCAGCGGAGCAAAGCATTGCCCAGCCGGCAGAGATGGCAAACGCAATGACGGTCACTGTTCTCACCCTCTCACTTCTCCATCAAGATTCACAACTTCATTCCGTCTGAAGAAGGGTCTCGACCTGAAACGTCACCCATTCCTTCTCTCCAGAGATGCTGCCTGTCCCCCTGAGTTACTCCAGCATTGTGTGTCTATCTTCGCTGTAAACTAGCATCTGTAGTTCCTTCCTACACAAGCTGTAATCTCCAGCTGGGCCTCTTCCACCATTCCCAGTGCTGCCGTCTCCGAGACGCTGGTGAACGAAGGCGGGCTCTACAAACGACACACCACGGGGCTTGTGTATCACACCACAACCACAACCACAACATGTCCAAATCATTATTTGTGCCTCTCTCCTCTGAGTGTGGTCTTCGTTATTTTGTGATCGAGGTAAAGAATGGGGGAGTCATTATCGCAAATAGTATTTCACCCGAACAGCAGCAACAAACAAACAAAAAATAACCCACCTTTACATCAAATAGCAGCCGCTGTTGACTTATCTTGCGCCAACAAATAACGTCAAAGAAATAAAATTATTAATTAGAACTAAAATAAATACTGGAAAGGAAAAAAAAAAGAATAATGATTCTCAGTAGCCCCAGGCTACCAGGCCTTGTCTAAATACTAAATAGTGAACCTTGGCCACTAATTCCCCGCTAGTTGCTATCAATATGTCCAATAAGTAGCTCAGCTACACAGGCCAGAGGGCTCGCTCTCAGACCTCACCTCTCCATTTGTTGAGTGGTTGACCACAACAGAACTCAGTGCCACAGAAATGCTGAGTAAAATGTTTATCAGACTCCCCACCCTTGCTGAACGTGGCAACATTCTGTGATAGGGACCGGTCGGCTGGGAAAGGCTCTGCAGCCAAACCTGGTACAGCAAAGGTCATAGAACCCAGGGCCCACAGAGCCGTGCACCATCAGAAGAACAGTTGTTTAGAAGGGTGAAGGAACAGGTTGTCCATGTTACAAAACATGTCCGCCTCTGGCCCGTTACAAGGCAGAAAAAGCATTGGGTGAGATGGGCAGGAGTCACTTGGAAGCAGATGATTGTGACCTGGGTGTTAGTGATGTGGCTTGATCTTTCTGAATAGTGCACACCTCACACACACACACACTGCACACCTCGCACACACACTGCACACTCCCTCACACACAGTGCACATCTTGCACACACACTGCACACCTCACAGTGCACATCTTGCACACACTGCACACCTCAGTGCACACTCCCTCACACAGTGCACTCCCTCTCACACACAGTGCACACTCCCTCACACAGTGCACACTCACACACACCGTGCACTCCTCTCACACACTGCACACTCCCTCTCACACACACAGTGCACACTCCCTCACACACACTGCACAATCCCTCACACACCGTGCACTCCTCTCACACACTGCACACTCCTTCTCACACCTTACACACACTGCACACTCACACACAGTGCACACTCCCTCGCACACTCCCTCACACACCGTGCACTCCTCTCTCACACACACTGCACACTCCTTCTCACACCTTACACACACTGCACACTCACACACAGTGCACACTCCCTCGCACACTCCCTCACTCCTCTCACACACTGCACACTCCTTCTCACACGTTACACACACTGCACACTCACACACACACAGTGCACACTCCCTCTCTCACACACAGTGCACACTCCCTCTCCCACACCACCAGGGCCACCATCCGTCATTTGTAATGCTGAAGACACGAGGTTCCAGCAGTGACAGAAGTGCACACTTGTTGTACCCGGTGACCAGAGCATCGGTCACAGGGTAGAGACTGGGAATGGTCAGCGTTCAGTGGGGGAGCATCATTCGCTCGCCAGGTCCCTCCACTTGCCAGCCCTTCCACCCTCTCCCCACCCACCCACTGGCCCGTTGTCCCTCTCCAGCCATCACCATTTCAAACGAGCTTGGGATCACGTGTTGTAGCTAGAACAGAGGGAGAAAACATTACATTCTGCAAAAGTCCAGGTTAAACGGAGTCAGCTTGCTTGTACTCTGTGACTGTAGCATGGATGTACAGCTGACAGGTTACACCGACCCACAGTGTGGTGTCTGAAGAAGGGTCTCGACCCGAAACGTCACCCATTCCTTCTCTCCAGAAATGCAGCCTGACCCACCGAGTTACTCCAGCGCTTTGTGTCTATCCTTGGTGCATCTGCAGTTCCTTCCTACACACAGTGAAGATCCAGGGTCGGGACCATCGCCTCCTCCTCCTGAGATAAAGGTCTTGGTGTCGGGGGATGACCGTAACATGAGTGCGTCTCAGCCGATTAGAAATAAAGTTTGCATTCACCACCCAATCCTTAAACGAAAACACAAATCAGAAGTGATTTCATCAGAGACTCTGGTGCCTGTGATCCAAGATTCCATGCAACCAAAATCCAAACTAGAAAATCTAAAGCTAATAGAAACGTTCACAAATCACAGATCACAGACGTGTGTCCAGCCCCTGTGACAGAGTACGTCGGGCATCACAGGCAGGTCTTTGGGGATTTTGCAGTGTGTTAAATAATCTGCTGTTGGGTTAGAACATCTCAGAGTAGATGTCTGTATCCTACCAGCCATTTGTAAAACCCACTTGCCTTTTCCAACAGATTGGAATCACAGACGCTGAAAGAAAACACTTCACTGCACAGAAACCCAGGTCCGGGGCAAAGCCATCGGCACTCTTCCTACAAACCCCAAACCCTCACCTGGCCCTGAGTCCTGGGTCGTATGATTGAGGTGATCAATGGACCACCTGGGCACAACAGCAGAATAAGAAGAAAGATAACTACACCAAACCTAAATATACAATCCAAGGAGGCTGCAAAATGCAGTAGAGGGAGATGGGCTCATGCTTCCCAGCCCCACGGTGTGAGAAAGCAGGGAGAACCGAGGCTGGGGGGGGTCAGAGGGGGAGGGGCGGGACAACTGAGGAAGAGGTGCCGCGAGGCAGTTTACTTGTCCTGACCAGAGGGCTGGGATGGGTTGGTAATGTTGGCCACTGCTGCCTCTCCTACACCAGTTTGGAGACTCAAGAAAAACCAAAAGTGGGCTTCCCCTTAAATAAGAGTACTGGTCAGGACGGGGAGGGGAGGGGAGGGGAGGGGAGGGGAGGGGAGGGGAGGGGAGGGGAGGGGAGGGGAGGGGATGAGGCTGGGGTTCTGGGGTTGTTTAGATGCGGACAGTGTTGATGCGTAGCGGTTGGACATTCTTCCCGTTGGCATGACTCTGGCCTGGGCTAAAGTAGGGGAAGTATTTCCCACTGAGCTTCTCACGGAAGGTGTAGAGCCAGGACATGTCGTCGGCGTTGTAGAAGATGAGGAGGCCTTTGTCATAGTCAAAGTAGACCCCGACCTTCTCCAGCTTGGACTTGACGTTGAGACGGGTCCATGGCTCCGTGCAGGCACTGTACTGGTTGCCATCATGCATCACAATGCAGTGGAAGCCTCGCGACGGCTGGATCTGGATACTTCCCTTCCGGCTGACCGACTCCAGCGCCACGCCGATCATCCACTGCGTTTTCTCCGACACCATCACCTCCCAGTAGTGGACACCGTTGTCAAAGCCGTCCGAGCCCAAGACGGACACCTCCACGTCAAAGCGCTTCGGGGAGTCCTGCATGGGCTGAGGGTGGAGGTTGCCGTAAGCCACGATGGTGCAGTCATCAGACAGGATCAGACGCTGGTGGGCCGTGATCGGGTCCAGTGTCAGTGGGGCCGGCACTGTGGGCAAAGAGACCAGAGGTATCACTGTGTGCGGCAAACATACCGACTCACGCAGATTATTGTCACGTGCACTGGCACAGTGTTTACATGCAACCCTCCGTGTACATGCAACCCAATTAAATCAGATAATACTATACATGAACATATTCCAGCCTTACACTAGTACAGCAGTACAAACATCATCATCAACGTACAAGCATCATCATCAACGTACAAGCATCTCCATCATCAACATACAAGCATCATCATCAACGTACAAGCATCATCATCAACGTACAAGCATCATCATCAACGTACAAGCATCACCATCATCAACATACAAACATCATCAGTGACCCACACCACACAGGCCACACTCTAATTTCACTCCTGCCATAGAGAAGGTATAGGAGACTGAAAACTGTAATGTCCAGGTTCAGGAACAGCTTCTTCTACCCAACCATCAGCATGGCACAGTGGCGCAGCGGTAGAGTTGCAGCCTCACAGCGCCAGAGACCCGGGTTCGATCCCGACTATGGGTGCCGTCTGTACAGAGTTTGTATTTGTACGTTCTCCCAGTGACCTGCATGGGTTTCTCTGGGTGCTCCGGTTTCCTCCCACACTCCAAAGACATGCGGGTATTAAATTGAGAAGCATCTTTCACAATCGTCACCCAACGCATGAAGTAGAGTGATTACTGCAACCGGCCTGATCATGGGAACCCCCCACAAGCAATGGCTGAGGTCCAATAATCTAGTGCCCAGATGGTCACATGTAGTCAGAGCATTATTTTGAGTCATAAAACCAGAGGAGTCGATGAAGTTGACATTAGAGCAGAAATTCCTGAACATTTTTGCTGCATTCAGCATCAGAGAGATCTATCTAGTCTCTCTGTGGCAACGTGCACCTTCCTTCCACACCACCCCTCACCAAAATGTTCACCCCAATGATCAAGGACAATCAAGAGGCGACTTGTTTTAATAATTGTGTTCCCCTAACTTTAGTGGAAAAACGAGAGACTGTAGATGTTGGGATCTGGAGCAGACCAAACCACTGGAGGAACTCAGCACGTCCAGTATCAATAGACAATAGGTGCAGGAGGAGGCCATTCGGCCCTTTGAGCCAGCACCGCCATTCAATGTGATCATGGCTGATCATTCTCAATCAGTTCCCCGTTCCTGCCTTCTCCCCATACCCCCTGACTCCGCTATCCTTAAGAGCTCTATCTAGCTCTCTCTTGAATGCATTCAGAGAATTGGCCTCCACTGCCTTCTGAGGCAGAGAATTCCACAGATTCACAACTCACGAGATTGATCGCTGATTCTCTGACTGAAAAAGTTTTTCCTCATCTCAGTTCTAAATGGCCTACCCCTTATTCTTAAACTGTGGCCCCTTGTTCTGGACTCCCCCAACATTGGGAACATGTTTGCTGCCTCTAATGTGTCCAACCCCTTAATAATCTTATACGTTTCGATAAGATCTCCTCTCATCCTTCTAAATTCCAGTGTATACAAGCCTAGTCGCTCCAGTCTTTCAACATATGATAGTCCCGACATTTCGGGAATTAACCTAGTAAACCTACGCTGCACGCCCTGCAGTATCATCTGCGGGGACAATGAGATGGTCAATGTTTTGGGTCAGGACCCTGCATCCGATAAACCAAAGGACCCCAGAGGGTCAAACAGCATTTGTGAAGCCAGGTTCTCAACCCAAAAGCTCAACCATTCCTTTGTCTCCACAGATGGGAAGGGACTGCATTGGCACAGCAACGCCACCAGGTGGCACTTCACCATGAACTTCATCACATCCATCGAGTCCAGTATTTGGCTTGGCAACTGGCAAGGATTGGCTTCTACCAATTAACTCTTCAGGAATAGATCGGGTAGATGCACAGAGTCTCTTGCCCAAAGTACCAGAGGACCAGACGACATAGGTTTAAGGTGAAGGGGAAAAGATTTAATAGGAATCTGAGGGATAACTTTTAAGAAACATAGCAACATAGAAGAAAAATCCGAAGAAGGGTCTCGACCTGAAACGTCACCCATTCCGTTTCTCCTGAGATGCTGCCTGACCTGTTGAGTTACTCCAGCATTTTGTGAAAAAAAACATAGAAAATAGGTGCAGGAGGAGGCCATTAGGCCCTTCGAGCCATTACCACCATTCATTGTGAGCACGGCTGATCGTCCCCAATCAATAACCCGTGCCTGCCTTCTCCCCATATCCCTCGATTCCACTAGCCCCTAGAGCTCTATCTAACTCTCTCTTAAATCCATCCAGTGATTTGGCTTCCACTGCCCTCTGTGGCAGAGAATTCCACAAATTCACAACTCTCTGGGTGAAAAAGGTTTTTTCTCACCTCAGTTTTAAATGGCCTCCCCTTTATTCTAAGACTGTGTCCCCTGGTTCGGAACTCACCCAACATTGGGAACATGTTTCCTGCGTCTAGCTTGTCCAGTCCTTTTATAATTTTATACGTTTCTATAAGATCCCCTCTCATCCTTCTAAACTCCAGTGAATACAAGCCTAGTCTTTTCAATCTTTCCTCATATGACAGTCCCACCATCCCAGCGATCAATCTCGTGAACCTACGCTGCACTGCCTCAATTACAAGGATTTCCTTCCTCAAATTAGGAGACCAAAACTGTACGCAATACTCCAGATGTGGTCTTACTAGGGCCCCATACACCTCGCACAGAGGGTGGTGGGTGTATGGGACGAGCTGCCAGAGGAGGTAGTCGAGGCTGGGACTATTTCCATCGTTTAAGAAACAGTTGGACAGGTACATGGATAGGACAGGTTGCGAAGAAAATATTTTGGAAATTACGTCTTTTTCTAAATAAGGTGAATTGTAATAATGTTTGAACAGCAGGGACAGGTCGTTAGCTTGCCAGCTAAGCCAGGATAAATACTCAATATCCTTGTACTCCATGGTGTGACTATGGAAATACAAGGGCACTGTAGTGATGGGAATAACAAGAGGTTTAAAAGAATCTGAGAGCTAAGATTGTTTTTTTCTGCACAGACAATGGTTGATACCTGAAATGTTTTGCCTTTATCAAAGATTTTTGCAGCAGAGTTATTGTGCGGAGTTGTATCCGAGCAGAGAACAACAGTGTGGGCTGTGTAGAAGGAACTGCAGATGCTGGTTTAAACCGCAGATAGACACAAAATGCTGGAGTATCTCAGCGGGACAGGCAGCATCTCTGGGCAGAAGGAATGGGTGACGTTACGGGTCGAGACCCTTCTTCAGATTTGTGGGCTGCATCACGCAAGAGCCCAGTTGACACGTATGGTTTAGTTTATTGTCACATGTACCGAGGTTCAGTGCAAAGCTTTTGTTGCGTGCTAACCGGTTCAGCAGAAAGACTATACATAATTACAATCGAGCCATTTACCTGCAAGAGTTATTTTTCACCCTCGTGCGTTGGACTATGCAAAACCCCCCGGTGTGTGGGGAGGGGCCGGTGTGTGGGGAGGGGCCGGTGTGTGGGGAGGGGGCCGGTGTGTGGGGAGGGGCCGGTGGGTGGGGAGGGGCCGGTGGGTGGGGAGGGGCCGGTGGGTGGGGGAGGGGCCGGTGGGTGGGGAGGGGGCCGGTGGGTGAGGAGGGGCCGGTGGGTGGGGAGGGGCCCCCGGTGTGTGGGGAGGGGCCCCCGGTGTGTGGGGAGGGGCCCCCGGTGTGTGGGGAGGGACCCCCGGTGTGTGGGGAGGGGCCGGTGTGTGGGGAGGGGCCGGTGTGTGGGGAGGGGCCGGTGTGTGAGATGGGGCCGGTGTGTGGGGAGGGGCCGGTGTGTGGGGAGGGGGCCGGTGTGTGGGGAGGGGCCGGTGTGTGGGGAGGGGCCCCCGGTGTGTGGGGAGGGGCCGGTGTGTGGGGAGGGGCCGGTGTGTGGGGAGGGGCCGGTGGGTGGGGAGGGGTCGGTGTGTGGGGAGGGGCCCCCGGTGTGTGGGGAGGGGCCCCCGGTGTGTGGGGAGGGGCCGGTGTGTGGGGAGGGGCCGGTGGGTGGGGAGGGGCCGGTGTGTGGGGAGGGGCCGGTGGGTGGGGAGGGGCCGGTGGGTGGGGAGGGGGCCGGCGTGTGGGGAGGGGCCGGTGGGGTGGGGAGGGGCCGGTGGGTGGGGAGGGGCCGATGGGTGGGGAGGGGCCGGTGTGTGGGGAGGGGCCGGTGGGTGGGGAGGGGCCGCCGGTGGGTGGGGAGGGGGCCCCCGGTGTGTGGGGAGGGGCCAGTGTGTGGGGAGGGGCCGGTGGGTGGGGAGGGGCCCCCGGTGGGTGGGGAGGGGCCCACGGTGGGTGGGGAGGGCCCCCCGGTGTGTGGGGAGGGGCCCCCCCGGTGTGTGGGGAGGGTTTGTTGAGGTGCAGAGAGACTCACCAGGACGTTAGAACACAAAGTGCAGGAGTAACCCAGCGGCTCAGGCTGCATCTCTGGAGCATGTGGACAGGTGACGTTTAGGGTGAGGGTCCGTCTTCTGTCTGAAGAAAACTCCCGACCAGAAACGTCACCTATCCATGTTCTCCACAGATGCTGCCTGACCCGCTGAGTTACTCCAGCAGTCTGTGAAACGTCACCTATACATGTTCTCCACAGATGCTGCCTGACCCGCTGAGTTACTCCAGCACTCTGTGAAACGTCACCTATACATGTTCTCCACAGATGCTGCCTGACCCGCTGAGTTACTCCAGCACTCTGTGAAACGTCACCTATCCATGTTCTCCACAGATGCTGCCTGACCCGCTGAGTTACTCCAGCACTTTGTGCCCTTTTGTATAAACCGGCATCTGCAGTTCCATGTTGCTAGTTCTTCACTGGAATGCTGTGTGGATGAGGGGCCTTTGGTTACGTGAAGGGATTGGACAGGCTGGGCTTGCATTCCCCACTGTGAATGAGACCACAGGATGACCTGACACATGTGCGCAAGGCTTTGGGCGGCGGGGCATACGATGAATACTCAGGACCTTTTGTTCCCATGGTAGGGGGATGATAAACAGAACAAGGTTGGTCGAGGGGAAGGGGAAAGAGCAGTAAAGGGAATCTGAAGGGCATGTTTTATCTTGTTACACAGACGCATGTTGCCAGAAGAGGTGGTGGAGTCAGTTACAATATCAGGGCGGCACGGTGGCACAGCGGGTAGAGCTGCTGCCTCACAGCGCCAGAGACCCGGGTTCCATCCCGACTACGGGTGCTGTCTGTACAGAGCTTGTACATTCTCCCTGTGACCATGTGGGTTTTCTCCGGGTGCTCCGGTTTCCTCCCACACTCCAAAGACGTGCAGGTCTGTAGGTTAATTGGCTTGATATCAATATATAATTATCCCTAGTATGCATAGGATAGTGTTAGTGTGCGTGGATCGCTAGTCAGCGCGGACTCGATGGGCCGAAGGGCCTGTTTCCGCACTGTATCTCTAAACTAAACTAAACAATTACTACGTTTAAGGCATGAAACTTAAATAGGCTAGACATAGGATATGTTCCTAATGTGGGCAGGTGGCATTAATGTAGAGTGCAAACTGTCAGCATGGACATCATCAGCAGAAGGGCCCATCTCTCAGCTCTACAACTCTGTCATATCTAACATACAAGATTATTAAGGGATTGGACACGCTAGAGGCAGGAAACTTGTTGGGGGAGTCCAGAACCAGGTTTAAGAATAAGGGGTAGGTCATTTAGAACGGAGATGAGGAAAAACGTTTTCACTCAGAGAGTTGTGAATCTGTGGAATTCTCTGCCTCAGAAGGCAGTGGAGGCCAATTCTTTGGATGCTTTCAAGAGAGAGCTGGATAGAGCTCTTAACGATAGCAGAGTCAGGGGGTCTATGGGGAGAAGGCAGGATCGGGGGTACTAATCGTGGATGATCAGCATGATCACGGTGAATCTGGTGCTGGCTGGTGAAGGGCCGAATGGCCTACTCGTGCACCTATTGTCTATTATCAGTCTAGGAGTGCGGACATTGAACACATCCATTTGGATTGCATCTCCCAGCAATTCAACAGCACTGTCCAAGTCAACTTCAAATTCTTCAGATCATTCTTTGTCGGTGCTGATTTAGCTGATTGTGTGGAACACATATCTAAACTACAGCCAACCCTGTCAAATAAGTTAGGAATCATTTCTTCACACTGCAGCTGATAGGAAACTTGGAACCTCCACAAGTGGAAATAGAACTTGGATGAGATGATCATTTTAACGGAATATAGACATGCTGTGGATCTGATGCTGTGGAACAAAGTGGATCAGGTGGAGTCAGGATCACCAGGGACGTGTGAGCTCAGTGACATCTGCCTTTCATTAACTACTAAACAAATCGCAAGTAAAAATACATAATTGGAAGAGTGCCAATTTCAGTTGGTAGAAAATAGATCTGGCCAGGCTAAAGTCGAATCAAAGCTTGGCAGGCAGAAGAACAAAGGACAGCCTAATGGAGATGGGTTGGGAACAATCCAGGTACATTCCCACTTAAGGGAACGTGAGGCCAAGCAACTTCACAGCTCTCTGCAAGGAGAGAGAGAGAGAGGGAGGGAGGGAGAGGGAGAGAGGGAGAGGGAGAGAGGGAGAGAGAGAGAGGGGGGGAGGGGGGGAGAGGGGGAGAGGGGGAGAGAGAGAGAGAGAGAGAGAGAGAGAGAGAGAGAGAGAGAGAGAGAGAGAGAGAGAGAGAGAGAGAGAGAGAGAGAGAGAGAGAGAGAGAGAGAGAGAGAGAGAGAGAGAGAGAGAGAGAGAGAGAGAGAGAGAGAGAGAGAGAGAGAGAGAGAGAGAGAGAGAGAGAGA
The DNA here is from genome assembly GCF_053455715.1 of Rhinoraja longicauda. NCBI lineage: Eukaryota > Metazoa > Chordata > Chondrichthyes > Rajiformes > Arhynchobatidae > Rhinoraja > Rhinoraja longicauda. Next base: position 29,793,863 of record NC_135982.1, on the reverse strand, counting down.
GAGAGAGAGAGAGAGAGAGAGAGAGAGAGAGAAAGAGAGAGAAAGAGAGAAAGAAAGAGAGAGACAAAGAGAGAGAGAGACAAAGCGAGAAAGAGGGTGAAGCAGGAAAAGAGGATCTGTGAAAGGCACCCGATTATTAAAATCAGAGAGAAGCAGGTGACATATAGAAGGACATTAATATGGAATATGCTCAAAGAAAGGTCATAAGAGGTGGATTTATGTTTGCATAAAAGTAAACCCCAATCTCTTCTACGGGTATTAATTGGAAGTGTAAGGGGTGGTAGGATAATGGACCATAAATGAAGATTGATGTGTAGGAAAGAACTGCAGATGCTGGTTTACATCGAAGATAGACACAAAATGCTGGAGTAACTCAGCGGGACAGGCAGCATCTCTGGAGAGAAGGAATAGGTGACGTTTTGGGTCGAGACCCTTCTTCAGTCTGAAGGGTCTCGACCGACAGAAGGAAGATGGAGAGGCCGAGGCACGAGGAGGAAATGAGTACTTGCCATCTTCTTCTGGGCAAAAAGCCAGAACGGGGTAATGATTCTGGACGATCAGCCATGATCATATTGAATGGTTGTGCTGGCTCGAAGGGCCAAATGGCCTACTCCTGCACCTATTTTCTATGTTGCTTCACCAAGGAAGATGATAGACAATAGGTGCAGGAGGAGGCCATTCGGCCCTTCCAGCCAGCACCACCATTCAATGTGATCATGGCTGATCATTCTCAATCAGTACCCCGTTCCTGCCTTCTCCCCATAACCCCTGACTCCGCTATCCTTAAGAGCTCTATCTGGCTCTCTCCTGAATGCATTCAGAGAATTGGCCTCCACTGCCTTCTGAGGCAGAGAATTCCACAGATTTACAACTCTCTGACTGAAAAGGTTCTTCCTCATCTCCATTCTAAATGGCCTACCCCTTATTCTTAAACTGTGGCCCCTTGTTCTGGACTCCCCCAACATTGGGAACACGTTTCCTGCCTCTAACGTGTCCAACCCCTCTTAATAATCTTATACGTTTCGATAAGATCCCCTCTCATCCTTCTAAATTCCAGTGTATACAAGTCTAAATTCCAGTGTGTACAAGTCTAAATTCCAGTGTATACAAAGATGTTCACAAAGTCAATGTAAAAAAGGAAGACCTCGCTGAGCTATTGGACAGGATTGGAAAGTATCAAAAAGAGATGTGTTTGAGAGGCTTTGTAAATCTAGATCGGTCACCAGGTTCAGATGAGAAGCATCTGAGAGGGCCAAAGGACATAGGGGCTGAAATCGTGGAGATCAGAGTGAGAAATCTCCCACACCTCCCAACACACTGGCTTAATTTGAAAACAAAAACTGAAAGATTAAAAACAATGGTTCAAAATAAAACAACGCACAGACAATCTCAGCAACACCGACCGGCCGGCCATTGGGCCTAGCCTGCATGCTGGAGCAGCGAGTTAGACAGAATATTCACGCACAAGATTCGTGGTCACTTTGTAGACGTCCTAGAGAGCAATCTGTAGCAATGGAATCATGAGCTGGCATCTTCACAAGGGAGAGCACAAGGAACGGGGCCAGACGTTGATGGACAGTTCAGCAACAGCTCAGAGATGCACAGGGGCAGCACGGTGGCACAGCGGGTAGAGCTGCTGCCTCACAGCGCCAGAGACACACGCTCAACTCTGACTGCAGGCGCTGTCTGTGCGGAGTTTGAACGTTCTCCCTGTGACCTGCGTGGGTTTTCTCCGGGCGCTCCGGTTTCTTCCCACACTCCAAGGACGTACAGGTTTGTAGGTTATTTGGCTTCTGCAAAATTGTAAAGTGTCCCTAATGTGTGCAGGATGATGCTAGTGATTGCTGGTCGATGGGCTGAAGGGCCTGTTTCCGTGCTGTATCTCTAATGTAAAGCTCAGCCACCCATGGCCACCCCATTGCCCATGGCCCACCCTATTGCCCATGGCCACCCCATTGCCCATGGCTCACCCCATTGCCCATGGCCACCCCATTGCCCATGTCTCACCCCATTCCCCATGGCTCCCCCATTGCCCATGGCTCACCCCATTGCTCATGTCTCACCCCATTGCCCACGGCTCACCCCATTGCCCACGTCTCACCCCATTGCCCACGTCTCACCCCATTGCCCATGGCTCACCCCATTGCCCATGGCTCCCCCATTGCCCATGGCTCACCCCATTGCCCACGTCTCACCCCATTGCCCATGGCTCACCCCATTGCCCACGCCCACCCCATTGCCCACGGCTCACCCCATTGCCCATGGCCAACCCATTGCCCATGGTCAACCCATTGCCCATGGCCACCCCATTGCCCATGGCCACCCCATTGCCCATGTCTCACCCCATTCCCCATGGCTCCCCCATTGCCCATGGCTCACCCCATTGCTCATGTCTCACCCCATTGCCCACGGCTCACCCCATTGCCCATGGCTCCCCCATTGCCCATGGCTCACCCCATTGCCCACGTCTCACCCCATTGCCCATGGCTCACCCCATTGCCCACGCCCACCCCATTGCCCACGGCTCACCCCATTGCCCATGGCTCACCCCATTGCCCATGGCCAACCCATTGCCCATGGTCAACCCATTGCCCATGGCCACCCCATTGCCCATGGCTCACCTGGCTGGATGTCTTGGAGCAAGGACTTCCAGATGGTGTACTGCAACGGGCCCATGTACTTCGACGTTGGAAAGTCTTCATACGTCAGGTTGGTTTCATGGATCTTCCCCTTTAACCTGCGGGAATGAGATAGAGAAATCAGACCTTAACCCGTGGAAAATCAGCACTAGAACTCTGCCTGGACCCCAGAGTTCCAAACATCATTCCTCAGTCTCCAATAACACGCATCGTTTGTTCCAACGTCACCAGTCCTCCTGAATCCAGACACACTTGGACAAGAGTTTCTGAATCCACACGGGCAGGTACATAGACAGCAACGGTTTAGAAGGGAATGGGCCGAGTGTAGGTGTGTGGGACTGGTGGAGACGGGGTATTTGGCTGGCATGTCTACGTTGCGATGCAGGGCCTGGTTACCTGCTGTAGGACACGACGGCATCTTTGGACAAATGAACTAAAAACTGATGCTGGATTTGGAAATGAAGCACCACGAACTAACAGCCCAGTGACTACCAGTGAATATGAATATATACATATATATACACACACACACACACACACATATATACATACAAACATATACAAATACACATGTATACACACACACATCTACACACACACACGTACACACATACATATATACAAACACAAATAGACAATAACAGTGCACAAACTATGTCCCCAAGATTATAGTGTGGAGCCTACAGTATTAAGGTTTAGTGTGTGCTTGTCCATTCTGACCAAGATGCCCACGTACGCTAGTCCCATTTGCCCGTGGTTGATCCATGTCCTTCTAACCAATATACACACGGTTGGCCACAAGATCCTTGCCCTTGGCCTCTCGCCCCCTATTTGTGAAGCCCAGGATCCTGTGCGTTCCCACTAACAGCTTTTCAACTGCTGAATGGACCAATGGTGAACACGAGCGTTTATTTTCACCGCCGCAAGTGGCCGACGCCTGGGATTAGGGGCCTGATTGGGCGGTGGTGAGAGAGTTCATGGGATCTTTCACCTGGGATCTGGGTCGGTACCTGGAAGTGGAGTACCGTGGTGAGCTCGGGCAGGCTAGCCGTCCGTGATGTAAAACCGTTTGCTCTATAAGGGCGGCACGGTGGTGCAGCGGGTAGAGCTGCTGCCTCACAGCGCCAGTGACCCGGGTTCCATCCTAACTACGGGTGCTGTCTGTACGGAGCTTGTACATTTTCCCCGTGACCTGCATGGGTTTTCTCCGGGTGCTTCGGTTTCCTCCCACACTCCAAAGATGTACAGGATTGGAGGTTAATCGGTTTTGGTAAATTGTAAATTGTCCCCAGTGTGTGTAGGATACTGCTCGTGTGCGGGGATCGCTGGTCGGCGCGGACTCGGTGGGCCGAAGGGCCTGATTCCGCGCTGTATCTCTAAAATCAGTTTAATTTAGTGTCACGTGTATCGAGGTACAGTGAAAAGCTTATGTTGCGTGCTAACCAGTCAGTGGAAAGGCTACACATGATTACAATCGAGCCATTTACAGTGTACACATACATGATAAGGGAATAACGTTTAGTGCAAGGCAAAGCCCGATCACAGAGAGTGTGAGGGTCACTGATGAGGTAGATGGTAGTTCAGAAGAGCTGTCCAGCTGTGGTACGATGGTTCAGGTTTAAACTAAACTAAACTCAAAGACTGAAAGTAGTAGCCTGGGGAAAGGGCTTGCAGAAAGCTGGCGCGGATTCGAAGGGCCGAATGGCCTGTGCGTCCCGTGACTGGGGCTGGGGTTGGGGCTGTGGTGATGAGAGGTTGCCCACCTGTCCAGGGTGGTGTTGATGTCCTGCAGGAAGAGGAGCTTGTCGGCCTCCACCAGCTTCTCCTGCAGGATCTGCATGCCCTCCTGCACCTCCCGCAGCTGCAGGCTGTAGCGCTGGATCTTCTGCTCGATGTCTGTCAGCGTCCGCTCTGTGTCCATCTCCAGCTCCTCCAACATCGACTTCTGCTTGTCCTTCAGGAAGCGGTGGAGCTGGTCGAAGGCCTCGGCGATGGCTGCCCGCAGGCTCTTGGCCGAAGACTGGCAACCATGCAAGAACACAAAGCTCACCATTAGTTCAGCTTCAGTTTAGTTTAGAGACACAGTGCAGAAACAGGCCCTTCAGCCCACCGAGTCTGGGCCTACCAGCGATAGACACGCGCACACACACACACACACCCCCCACACACACACACGCACGCACACACAACCACGCGCGCACACACACACACACAGACACACACACGCACACACAGACAGACACGCAGACAGACACGCACACACACCCCCCACACACACACCAACACACACGCACGCACACACAACCACGCACGCACACACGCACAGACACACACACGCACACACAGACAGACACACACAGACAGACACGCACACACACACACAGACACACACATGCACGCACACGGAACAATTTACAATTTTTATCCAAGCCAATCAACCTACAAACCCGCACATCTTTGGAGTGTGGGAGGAAACCGGAACACCCGGAGAAAACCCAGAGGTCACGGGGAGAACGTGCAAACTCCCCACAGACAGCACCCGTAGTCAGGATGGAACCTGGATCCCTGGCGCTGTGAGGCAGCAGCTCTACCCGCTGCACCACCGTGCATTCCTTAAAAGCCGTCTTCTGCTTCAACCAGCTGCCAGAGGCTGGGGAACACGGCCAGCACCAGCTAAGAATAGAAGCCTTTTTAAAATTAAACAGAAAGCCTTTAAAAACACACATGCCAATGACCAGTCTGGCTGCTGGGAACGGAATCATTGCCTTAAAACTGGAAGTGTACGGACTGGTCTCCCCACGTGTATTTTAATATGTTAGTTATTCCCCCAAGCCCAGTTCGGGGGGGAGGGGGGGTTTAAAATGCCCCCCATAGCAGGGGCACCTTCACTGACCCCCCCCATAGCAGGGGCACCTTCACTGACCCCCCCTTTCTGGGGCACCTTCACTGACCCCCCCCAATAGCAGGGGCACCTTCACTGACCCCCCCCCATAGTAGGGGCACCTTCACTGACACCCCCTCCATAGCTGGGGCACCTTCACTGACCCCCCCCATAGCTGGGCACCTTCACTGACACCCCCCCCCCATAGCTGGGGCACCTTCACTGACACCCCCCCCCATAGCTGGGGCACCTTCACTGACACCCCCAATAGCAGGGGCACCTTCACTGACCCCCCCCCCCCCCATAGTAGGGGCACCTTCACTGACCCCCCCCCCCATAGTAGGGGCACCTTCACTGACACCCCCCATAGCCGGGGCACCTTCACTGACCCCCCCCCCCCCCCCATAGCTGGGGCACTTTCACTGACACCCCCCATAGTAGGGGCACCTTCACTGACCCCCCCCATAGCTGGGGCACCTTCACTGACACCCCCCATAGTAGGGGCACCTTCACTGACCCCCGGCTACACATAGACTCGTCTGGTCTGTTTACACATGGCTCACCTCTGGAACACCTCCACAAACAACAGCTGTTGGCAGATGTTGAGGCGTTTTATGTGCCACATCTGTTCCTCGTCAGGCCGCAGAGTTCCCGAGTTTCTTGCAGGCAGGGCTGCGCAGGCTGGGCCGGGCCGGGCCCACGTTTGGCCCTGGTCTGTGTGTGTCTGAGCAGTTCTGGAGAGGGACACCTTCCTCACCCCCACCACCCCTGACCCACCAGCACAGCTTCAACCAAATCACGGTGGCACAGCGGGTAGAATTGTGGACGCAGCCCAGACCATCGCACAAACCAACCTGCCTTCCACTGACTCCATCTACACCTCACGCTGCCTCGGCAAGGCCAGCAGCATAATCAAGGACCAGTCTCATCCCGGTCACTCCCTCTTCTCCCCTCTCCCATCGGGCAAGAGGTACAGAAGTGTGAAAACGCACACCTCCAGATTCAGGGACAGTTTCTTCCCGGCTGTTATCAGGTAACAACCATCCTACCACAACCAGAGAGCAGTGCTGAACTACTATCCACCTCATTGGTGACCCTCGGGCTATCCTTGATCGGACTTTGCTGGCTTTACCTTGCACTAAACGTTATTCCCTTATCATATATCTGTACACTGTAAATGGATCGATTGTAATCGTGCATTGTCTTTCCGCTGACTGGTTAGCACGCAACACAAGCTTTTCACGGTACCTCGCTCGGTATACGTGACAATAAACTAAACTGAACAGAGCCACTGCCTTACAGCGATAGAGACACGGGTTCCATCCTGAATGGTTTCTCCAGCATTGTCTGGTTTTGACCCATGGTGTGAAAATAGTTCACATTTCAGATCAACATTTCTTCAGACTGAAGAAGGGTCTCGACCCGAAACGTCACCTATCCATGTTCTCCACAGATGCTGCCTGACCCGCTGAGTTACTCCAGCACTCTGCGTCTGTCTTTAGTATAAACCAGCTTCTGCAGTTCCTTGTTTCTACCAATGCTTATTGTTGGGGCTCGGCCACAAACTATGGCCATCACAGATGCACGCATGCACATACACGCACACACATACACGCACACACATACACGCACACATACACGCACACACATACACGCACACACATACACGCACACATACATACACACACATACACGCACACACATACACGCACACACATACGCACGCACACATACGCACGCACACACATGCACACATGCACGCATGCACACATATGCACAAACACGCATGCACTCATGCACGCACGCACACATGCACGCACAGTATATGGAAATCTCAAAGGTTCTAATGTCAGTTTATTGTCACGTGTACCAATTGAGGTACAGTGAAACGTTTGTACAGTGCATCTGTGAGAAAACAGAATGTTGAGAAGACCAGACTGACTTTGCAGAGAACTAGACAGTGCTAATGTGTCAGGCCGAAGCCCTTTCCCAGCAGATGGCCTGGTGCTAAGTCAGCAGGCAGCAGCTGGCACTGCAAGTGGTGGCAGGTTGAGAATGTGCATAGACGGGTATGTTGTGACCTGCACACAGAATGGTACACGTGTACACTGCCCACAGGACACCTGGTGTGGGAGTCAGTCAGGAACCCTAGCACCAGCACAGAGCTCCCCAACATTCACATCCAGGCTCAGATTACACCCAGAGAATTGTGAATCTGTGGGATTCTCTGCCACAGAGGGCAGTGGAGGCCAATTCACTGGATGGTCTCAAGAGAGAGTTAGATTTAGCTCTTAGGGCTAACGGAATCAAGGGACATGGGGAGAAAGCAGGAACGGGGTACTGATTTTGGGTGATCAGCATGATCATATTGAATGGCGGTGCTGGCTCGAAGGGCTGAATGGCCTCCTCCTGCACCTATTTTCCACGTTTCTAATGAGTATGTTGTCACTGGAGCAAAACTGATCGAAGAACCTTCTCAACGTGTAAACATCTTGCTGGTAGTTTGATTCACTTGGGAACGCTCTGCTTCCTGCCAGTTCATGTCGTGCAGCGTAGGTTTACGAGGTTAATTCCCGGAATGGCGGGACTGACATATGTTGAAAGACTGGATCGACTGGGCTTGTTTACACTGGAATTTAAAAGGATGAGAGGAGATCTTATCGAAACATATAAGATTATTAAGGGGTTGGACACGTTAGAGGCAGGAAACATGTTCCCAATGTTGGGGGAGTCCAGAACAATGGGCCACAGTTTAAGAATAAGGGGTAGGCCATTTAGAACGGAGATGAGGAAAAACTTTTTCAGTCAGAGAGTTGTGAATCTGTGGAATTCTCTGCCTCAGAAGGCAGTGGAGGCCAATTCTCTGAATTCATTCAAGAGAGAGCTGGATAGAGCTCTTAAGGATAGCGGAGTCAGGGGGTATGGGGAGAAGGCAGGAACAGGGTACTGATTGAGAATGATCAGCCATGATAACATTGAATGGCGGTGCTGGCTCGAAGGGCCGAATGGCCTCCTCCTGCACCTATTGTCTATTGTCTCCAGAGATGTCGAGGCACCTGGAACATCAGCAAGCTTGAAACTCCTGGGAGGGGAGCTCCAGAATGGGAAGGTCGCTGTACGAGGAATCACAGCAAAGCCTGACTCTCTCTTTATACATACTGGGCACACACGCTCTCCCTTTGATCATGCTCGGGCCTAAAGCCCTGCTCCAGCCTGCAGGGCCCAGGGCCATTGTGCAATGCCAACCATCATCCCAACGGTGACATCACAACACAGAGTGCAGGAGGGACTCAGTGGGTCAGGCAGCATCTGTGGAAGGGATGGACAGTCACAGTTTCGGGTCGTATTCGGGAACTGTGGTGTGGGCATTGCAGGAAGCTGGAGCCTTGGGTAGACGGGACGGGAGAAAGCTGGAGAAGGTGGTTCGTGTGTGGATGCTCACTCACCTGGGTCTCGGAGAGCTGCCGCTCCAGAAGCTGTAGGGCCTGGTTATGGCCACGCTCACTCTCCTGCAAGGCTTCATACTGCTCCTTCAACTCTCTCTGTAACACAAATGGACCAGACATGTAACCATCAGTCTGAAGAAGGGTCTCGACCCGAAACGTCATCCATTCCTTCTCTCCAGAGATGCTGCCTGTCCCGCTGAGTTACTCCAGCATTTTGTGATACCTTAGACATGTAGCCATCGACCACTGGGGAACTTTAGGTTGGCGGTGCGGATGTGGGGGTGGGGCGGTGTGGGTGTGGTGCGGATGTAGGGTTGGGTGGGGGTTGAGCCTGTCAGTGAGATGCACATTAAAACTAATTGTTGAAGTGTCCCCACTCCATTCTCCCCCCACCCTCCATCCTAAACACTGCCTGCTGAGGGATTGGTTCTACTCAGCGGGATACCATTTGTTCCCGACATCACTGGGAAAACCAGTTAAACAGAAGTTGGGTTGGCACGGTGGCACAGCGGTAGAGTTGCTGCCTCACAGCGCCGGAGACCCGGGTTCCATCCTGACTACGGGAGCTGTCCGTACGGAGTATTTAAGGTTCTCCCCGTGACCACGTGGGTTTTCTCCAGGAGCTCCAGTTCCCTCCCACATCCCAGGTTTGTGGGTTAACTGTCCGTAGTGTGTAGGATAGTGCTGGTGTACGGGATGATGGATGGCCAGCACGGACTCAGTGGGCCAAAGGGCCTGATTCCTCGTTGTATCTCTAAAGTAAGAATGTACAGGAATCTGAAAACCGTGACTCCAGGTTCAAGAACAGCTTCTTCCCAACAACGTCAAACTCTGCACAACATTAACTGTGAACTTCGATGGATTATACACACGAGGAACTGCAGATGCTGGAATCTTGCATGAAACACAAAGTGCTGGAGTAACTCAGTGGGTCAGGCAACATCAGTGGAGGGGCAACATTACAGATTGGGACTGATTTTGTACAGACCACCTTTGGCTGCTCTGAACACTTTGTGGGGTTTTTTTGCACTAGTGTTGTTTTTTTTATTTATTGAGTTTTTTTAATGGAAGAGTTTTTTTGATAAATCAACTCCTCTACTTCAGAACAAGTACCAACTAAAATCAATGTTCTAACACATTCATTCACTGGGTGCGAATGACAGGAAATTATTGCCCAACTTTACACGTTCAAACCATCCTCACTCAGCCAGACACAGAACGCTGGAGTAACTCAGCGGGTCAGGCAGCATCTCTGGAGAGAAGGAATGGGTGACGTTTCTGGTGAAACCCTTTAGTTAGGGATTAGCGAGACAAGAGATATAGACGCTGATGTGGAGATAAAAAACAACGAATGAAAGATATGCAACAAAAAAACAAAATATGCTTTTTGGCAGATCTTTCATTCATCGTTCTTTATCTCTCTCCCTATTCCCCTAACTAGCCTGAAGGGTCTTGACTAGAAACGTCACCCATTCCTTCTCTCCAGAGATGCTGCCTGACCCGCTGAGTTACTCCAGCATTTGTGTCTATTCCCTTATCATGTATCTGTTCACCGTGGACGGCTCGATTGTAATGGTGTCTAGTCTCTCCGATGACGGGTTAGTGCTGCACGTGACAATAAACGAATAAACTGGACTGAACTGAAGATTCCCCTCCAGGGCTGAGCTGGGATACGGCACATCTCCGGTACACATCCTATGTTGCATCTCATACCTGGGACAGTGGGATTTCAACGTTGCCCTCTCCTCTCCCAGTCCCCCCTCTCCTCTCCCAGTCCCCCCTCTCCTCTCCCAGTCCCCCCTCTCCTCTCCCAGTCCCCCGTCTCCTCTCCCAGTCCCCCCTCCTCTCCCAGTCCCCTCTCCTCTCCCAGTCCCCCCCCTCCTCTCCCAGTCCCCCCTCTCCTCTCCCAGTCCCCCGTCTCCTCTCCCAGTCCCCCGTCTCCTCTCCCAGTCCCCCCTCTCCTCTCCCAGTCCCCCCTCTCCTCTCCCAGTCCCCCCTCTCCTCTCCCAGTCCCCCGTCTCCTCTCCCAGTCCCCTCTCCTCTCCCAGTCCCCTCTCCTCTCCCAGTCCCCTCTCCCAGTCCCGTCTCCTCTCCCAGTCCCCTCTCCTCTCCCAGTCCCCGTCCCCTCTCTCCTCTCTCCGTCCCCGGTCTATTCCACGCACCACGCTGGCAGTTGACTGGTGCTAACGATTGGGAAACAGGAGATGGTCTCAGGTATTTAACCAATGATCTCCTCTTACAGCAACTGCCATATCATCAAGGGCTGAGGTGAACAAGACCCCTCAATGTGATCATGATAGGCAGACTCTTGCCCAAAGCATGCAGTCCGGCACGGTGGTGCAGCGGGTAGAGCTGCTGCCTCACAGCGCCGGAGACCCGGGTTCAATCCCGACTATGGGTGCTGTCTGTACGGAGTTTGTATGATCGCCCCGTGACCTGCGTGGGTTTTCTCCGGGTGCTCCGGTTTCCTCCCACACTCCAAAGACGCACAGGTTTGTAGGTTAATTGACTTGGTATAAATGTAAACTGTGCCTAGTGTGTGTAGGATAGTGTTAGTGTGCGAGAGGATCGCAGGTCGGTACAGTCTCGGTGGGCCGAAGGGCCTATTCCGCACTGTATCTCTAAAAAGCAATTCTCATTGAACATTGGTTTAAACAGAATGTACACTTTCTTCCATTTTGCTTTGTTAGGAATTGAAAAAGGAGTAAAATTAAAAGAGGAAAAGACAGATAGAGTCACAGAGTGATACAGTGTGGAAACAGGCCCTTCAGCCCAACGTGCCCACACTGGCCAACATGCCCCAGCTACACTAGTCACACAGTGATACAGTGTGGAAACAGGCCCTTCAGCCCAACGTGCCCACACTGGCCAACATGCCCACACTAGCCAACATGCCCACACTGGCCAACATGTCCCAGCTACACTAGTCACACAGTGATACAGTGTGGAAACAGGCCCTTCAGCCCAACGTGCCCACACTAGCCAACATGCCCCAGCTACACTAGTCACACAGTGATACAGTGTGGAAACAAGCCCTTCAGCCCAACGTGCCCACACTGGCCAACATGCCCACACTAGCCAACATGCCCACACTGGCCAACATGCCCACACTGGCCAACATGCCCACACTGGCCAACATGTCCCAGCTACACTAGTCACACAGTGATACAGTGTGGAAACAGGCCCTTCAGCCCAACGTGCCCACACTGGCCAACATGCCCACACTAGCCAACATGCCCACACTGGCCAACATGCCCACACTGGCCAACATGCCCACACTGGCCAACATGTCCCAGCTACACTAGTCACACAGTGATACAGTGTGGAAACAGGCCCTTCAGCCCAACGTGCCCACACTGGCCAACATGCCCACACTGGCCAACATGTCCCAGCTACACTAGTCACACAGTGATACAGTGTGGAAACAGGCCCTTCAGCCCAACGTGCCCACACTGGCCAACATGCCCACACCAGCCAACATGCCCACACCAGCCAACATGTCCCAGCTACCCTAGTCACACAGTGATACAGTGTGGAAACAGGCCCTTCAGCCCAACGTGCCCACACTGGCCAACATGTCCCAGCTACACTAGTCACACAGTGATACAGTGTGGAAACAGGCCCTTCAGCCCAACGTGCCCACACCAGCCAACATGTCCCAGCTACACTAGTCACACAGTGATACAGTGTGGAAACAGGCCCTTCAGCCCAACGTGCCCACACTGGCCAACATGCCCACACCGGCCAACATGTCCCAGCTACACTAGTCACACAGTGATACAGTGCGGAAACAGGCCCTTCAGCCCAACTTGCCCACACTGGCCACATGCCCACACCGGCCAACATGTCCCAGCTACACTAGTCACACAGTGATACAGTGTGGAAACAGGCCCTTCAGCCCAACATGCCCACACCAGCCAACATGTCCCAGCTACACTAGTCACACAGTGATACAGTGTGGAAACAGGCCTTTCAGCCCAACTTGCCCACACCGGCCAACATGTCCCAGCTACCCTAGTCCCACCTGCCTGCACTTGGTCCAAATTCCTCAAAACCTGTCCTATCCATGTACCTGTCTAACAGTTTCTTAAACATTGGGCGAGAAGAAAAAATGATTTATGATCCTACCTTATCTGCCTGATATATAGAAACAAATTCAAACGTTGCTCTTAAGGGGAATTGAACAGATTGCCAAGAAGGCCTGTGCAGATGGAGGGAGAGAATTCGAGTGGGAACAGTCCCAGTAGGAGAAGCCTGGGCCGAATAGCCTCCTCTCCTGCTGGAACAACTCTGCAGCTCATTCTGTGGCGCCTTTGATAATGGGAGGATCCAAAATCAACAATGTACTTTTGAAGGTCAACATTATACTTCAAATGTAAATCATTGGCTTGTGCATTCCACAGTTCATTGTAAACCCCCTGTGTGTCGCCTGGCTCATTTCACCCACATTCCAGCCATGGTCTGTTCTCAAACTGTTGCTCGTTGCCTCGACCTGCCCCCCCCTGCCCCCCCCCCCCCCCCCCCCCCCCCCCGGGCATCGCTGGCCCTGACCACGGGATCTGTGGACAACTGTGTGGAGAAACAAGGAACTGCAGATGCTGGTTTACAAAGAAAGGCACAGAGCGCTGGAGTAACTCAGCGGGTCAGGCAGCATCTGTGGAGAACATGGATAGGTGACATTTCACAGAGTGCTGGAGTAACTCAGCGGGTCAGGCAGCATCTGTGGAGAACATGGATCTGTAACGTTTCAGGTCGGGATCCTTCTTCAGATTTTTCTGCCTGTCTGCTCTGTGCGATCAAGAGGCCCAAGCATGGCACAAAGGAAGTCCAATCCATGGAGCAACTAACATTGGGTTAAACGAGTCACATCGAAGAGGGCCCCTGTTGGCATTCTGGATATGTGGAAGGGCAAACTACGTCACCCGAAACGTCACCTATCCATGTTCTCCACAGATGCTGCCTGACCCGCTGAGTTACTCCAGCACTCTGTGAAACGTCACCTATCCATGTTCTCCACAGATGCTGCCTGACCCGCTGAGTTACTCCAGCACTCTGTGCCTGAGAGGCTTGTAGATCGGCACGTGGATATGCGGGGAATGGATCACGTGCAGGCAGAGATTAATTTAATTTAGCATCATGTTCAGCATGGACATTGTGGGCCGAAGGGCCTGTTTCTGTGCTGTACTGTTCCATGTTCTCTGTACAGCGAGAGAGAGCATGAGAGAATAGAAAGCGCGAGAGAGCAGAGCAGAGAGAGCGCGAGAGAGCAGAGAGGGAGAGAGGGAGCGAGGGAGCGAGGGAAAGAGAGAGAGAGAGAGAGAGCGTGAGAGAGCAGAGAGAGATAGAGAAAGCGCGAGAGAGCAGAGAGAGAGAGAGAGGGAACGCGAGAGAGCAGAGAGAGAGAGGGAGAGAGAGAGCGCACGAGTGCTAGAGAGCAGAGAGAGAGAGAGAGAGAGAGAGAGAGAGAGAGAGAGAGAGAGAGAGAGAGAGGGAACGTGAGAGAGCAGATCAGAGAGAGAGAGAGGGAGCGCGAGAGAGCAGAGAGGGAGAGAGCGAGAGAGAGAGAGCAGATGAGAGCAGAATAAATTGAGCAAGAGAGAAGCAGCTAGAATAATAAAGCTACCGGCCAGTTCTTGGCATTTGCAACAAGCCCGGCTTTGTAACTTGTCCATGGTGGTCACAGCTGACTGCTGCTGCAAGCCAGCCCGTCCACACACGCACAATGAGCGAGTTATTCCACACACACACACCTGCACACGAGCTGCTCCCACAAGGCAGGTCCCTCACCCACCCCCCCACAGAGGGCAGATTGGAATTCTGCCCGCCTCATTTTATGATTGAAAAATCTTTCATCCAAGAATCCCCCGGTGAATTGCACTACGCTGGGATAGAGGTGTGTAAAACGTCCCATCATGTCACGCAGTGTTGAGAACGACCCTTCAACTTCCTGCACCCACACTGTGCCCATCTACACTAATCCCATTTGGGCTGCGTCCTTGCCTGGTCTTGCCCACTCTAATCCCGGTCTAAGTGTCGTTTAAATGGACTGACAGTCCGTGATCCCACAAATAGATCTGGCTCTCAGTCATTCTCTATCCGTCTGCCTCTCAAACACTCTTTGAAACTCCTTCCTTGCACCATAAACATAGAAAAGTAGAAAACAGGTGCAGGAGGAGGCCATTCAGCCCTTCGAGCCAGCACCGTCATTCACTATGATCATGGCTGATCATCCAAAATCAGTACGCGGCACGGTGGCGCAGCGGTAGAGTTGCTGCCTTACAGCGAATGCAGCGCCGGAGACTCAGGTTCGATCCCGACCACGGGCGCCGTCTGTACGGAGTTTGTACGTTCTCCCCGTGACCTGCGTGGGTTTTCTCCGAGATCTTCGGTTTCCTCCCACACTCCAAAGACGTACAGGTATGTAGGTTAATTGACTGGGCAAATGTAAAAATTGTCCCTAGTGTGTGTAGGATAGTGTTAATGTGTGGGGATCACTGGGCGGCACGGACTTGGTGGGCCGAAAAGGCCTGTTTCCGCGCTGTATCTGAAATATGAAAAAATATGAAATATAAATATGAAATAAACTGCAGATGCTGGTTAAAATCTCAGGTAGATACAAAATGCTGGAGTAACTCAGCGGGTCAGGCAGCATCTGTGAAGAACATGGATAGGTGACGTTTCACAGAGTGCTGGAGTAACTCAGCGGGTCAGGCAGCATCTGTGGAGAAGATCCCGAGATGCTGCCTGACCTGCTGAGTTACTCCAGTATTTTGTCCCTCTATCTAAAATCAGTACCCCGTTCCTGCCTTCTCCCCATATGCCTTGATTCCGTTAGCCCTTAGAGCTCTATCCAACTCTCTCTTGAATACATTCAGTGGATTGGCCTCCACAGCCTTCTGTGGCACAGAATTCCACAGATTCACAACTCTGTGGCCTCGTTTTTGGTACCACAGTGATGCAACGGGTGGAGCTGCTGCCGCGCCGCGCCGCGCTGGAGACCCGGGTTCGATCCTGACCTCAGATGCTGTCTGTGTGGAGTTTGCACGTTCTCCCCGTGACCTGCGTGTCCTTTCTCCGACTGCTCCAGTTTTCTCCCACATCCCAAAGGCGTGCAGGTTTGTAGGTTAATTGGTCGCTTAAAAAATTACCCGCGATACGTGAAGAAAGATGAATGATTTTGTATAGGACTAGTGTGAACAGGTGATTGAAGGTCGACATGGACAGTGGGCCGAAGGGCCTGTTTCCATGCTGTATCTGTGATGTAAACAAACTAAAGGTTCTGGCTGTCTACCCAGCCATCGTCTCGACACAACAGTGCATTCCTCTGTCAGGAAAACCTCCCACTTCCTTTGTTCCAGGGAAAACAAGCCGTGCCTATCCAATCTCTCCTGCGATCTGTGTGAATCCTGGTGAATCTCTGCATTATCTCCTGTGATTCCTCATCCTTCCTAACCATAGAATGTCCATGGATGCTTCTGATCGTGTGACCACCAGAACTGTGCTATCCTGCTGAGTTACTCCAGCATTGTGTGTCTGTATCTTCAATGTAAACCAGCATCTGCAGTTCTTTCCTACCCATTCCTTCTCTCCAGAGATGCTGCCCGTCCCGCTGAGTTACGCCTGCCTCTTGTGTTCACAGACGATGGGGCCAGTGTTTTGTGATGTTGCTTCACCACAGGCTGCCTTCAGCCAAGCCAAACACTGCCAGGCAGCTGCCTGTTTGCTCACGGGTTTGATCTCCCAGCTGACAGGTCTAATGGTGCTGATCTCCCACAGGACACTGCATCATGAGTATGAACCAGAGGTTACTTTCTACCTTCCAGCCTGGAAGTGCCAATGCCAAGTAGGGCTTGCCAACGAGCTGGCAGCTGGGACCACTTACACCGGCTAATTGAGTCTGGAGCCTGCATCACTGATCTGTGTGGATCAGCCACGTTCCCCTTCCAAGGTCCAAGAACATCTCACCAACCTCCCTCCGTATCTCCGCCCACACCTTGGCAGGAGCAAAGCTTCTCATTCCCTGGTGCAGGAGCCAACACAAGGTTCATCTACACCACCACAAACATCAGCGAGGGACGTGGAGACACGTAGCGCGTAGATACACGGAACTGCAGACGCTGGCTTACACCAGAGATATACACAGAGTGCTGGAGTAACTCAGCGGGTCAGGCAGCATCTGTGGAGACATGGATTGGTGACGTTTTGGGTCGGGACCCTCCTTCAGACTGGCTCCTGACCTGAGACGTCACCCATCCTTTTCCTCCAGAGATGCTGCCTGACCCGCTGAGTTACTGTGTCTGTCTGAGACTCTGTGTCTGTCTTTGAGCCGTGTACCACACCCAGCACTGATCCTCACTCACACAAGGCTTTCACCCACTCACACTCAGCTCATGAACCTGTATCTGGCCATAAAGGACATGTGGTGAATGTTCAGGCCACTACAGTGACAGTCACAGTCTGCCTGCACCTGCTCTCCTTCACGGCGAGCTTACACTGGGAACTTGAAGGTACACAGTGGGCAGGTTGCAGAGAGGCAAGTCATAGAAACACAGGCAATAGGTGCAGGAGGAGGCCATTCAGCCCTTCCAGCCAGTGCCGCCATTCAATGTGATCATGGCTGGTCATCCACAATCAGTACCAGACTGAGCTTCTGTATCTGGTGCTCAGTGTGACTAACACATTCTAGCAGCATCTTGACCCCATGCTAATTCACACCTGTAGATTTCCTCGGCCAATATTAACACCGTTTGTTTTGCGTGCGAGCTTACTCTGGCCCACATCCAGTAAAACAAACACCCACTTGGAAAACCCGCCGAATTCCTGATTGATATTTCCTCTAATTCACGTGGTGTCTGGGCACATGACAAGCCCTGTCTGTACGGAGTTTGTACGTTCTCTCTGTGACCGCGTGGGTTTTCTCCGGGTGCTCCAGTTTCCTCCCACACTCCAAAGACGTGCAGGTTTGTAGGTTAATTGTCCCGAGGATAGTGTTAGTGTGCTGGGATCGCTGGTCGGCCTGGCCTCTGTGGGATAAGGGCCTGTTTCTGTATCTCTAAACTAAACTACGTTTACTGACTAATGATGATTTACCCCAGCCTTCTGACTACTGACTAATGATGATTTACCCCAGCCTTCTGCTAACTGAGAGACAACAGCGTTTCCATTCAGAGCATGCTCGTGAGGCAGTGGTCTGGCAGCAAACATGATGAACAAGGTGAGAAGCCGAGTCTCCAGCAGGTGTTACTGGGCTCTGTGCATTGCTACCTCTCTGTGCCAACAGTCAGCCTACACTCCAAGTCCACAGTTGCCCCAAACCAGCTCCCTTTCCAACAGAGCCACAGTTAATTACCGCTACTCCAAACTACTTCTGATTTTAGACACAAAAATCTGGAGTAACTCAGCGTGACAGACAGCATCTCTGGAGAAAAAGGATGGGTGAGGTTTTGGGTCGAGACCCTTCTTCAGTCTGAGAGTCAGGGGAAAGGGTAATGAGAGATATAGACGGCGATGCAGAGAGATGGAGAACAAATGAATGAAAGAAATGCAAAAACGTCGGTGGGTTTCGGGTCGAGACCCTTCTTCAGTCTGAGAGTCAGGGGAGAGGGAAACGATACCTGAAACGTCACCCATTCCACCCATCCAGAGATGCTGCCTGTCCCGCTGAGTTACTCCAGCATTGTGTGTCTATCTTCAGTGTAAAGCAGCATCTGCAGTTCCTCCCTACACAAGTGAAAGAGGACGATGGCAAGGCATGGTGAACACTCTGCCATTGCAACCTCAGCAGCACATTCACCAGGCCCACAGCTTCGTCAAATACAATTGTACCTGCAACACTTGGTTAATCTTAACAAAACATATAAGATTATTAAAGGGTTGGGCACGTTAGAGGCAGGAAACATGTTCCCAATGTTGGGGGAGTCCAGAACCAGGGGCCACAGTTTAAGAATAAGGGGTAGGCCATCTAGAACGGAGATGAGGAAAAACTTTTTCAGTCAGAGAGTTGTGAATGTGTGGAATTCACTGCCTCAGAAGGCAGTGGAGGCCAATTCTCTGAATGCATTCAAGAGAGAGCTAGATAGAGCTCTTAAGGATAGCAGAGTCAGGGGGTATGGGGAGAAGGCAGGAATGGGGTACTGATTGAGAATGATCAGCCATGATCACATTGAATGGCGGTGCTGGCTCGAAGGGCCGAATGGCCGCCTCCTGCACCTATTGTCTATTGTGGCTTCAGTAAGTGCTTGGGCTTTGAGCCAGGATCTCTGTCCGGCTGCGACCAGTTCAGGGCTGGACAGGTATTGTGAGCTGCTGCAGGTTGTAGAGGCTGTGGTTAACTCTCTCTGGGTTCTGGAAAAGTGCGTGTCTCTCTTGCGGCCGATCGCTGGCTCACGGAGCACAGACACACGTCGGCACAACACAGCGGTGGCCAACTCCAAACACAGGCCGCCAACACCACATCCCCAGCGAGATCGGCAGTCGAGGCCGAACTCCTCACTCTGCCAAGGTTCACCTGTGGAACTGCAAGCTGGGCCAGTGATGTGGACTACAGGGCTAAAGGAGAGTGGCTCAACACCTGCGACTGGGTCTCGCACTGGACCACAACTCCAAACATGTGCCGGTTTGGAGGCTCATTGGCTTCTGTAAATGATCCCTAGTGTGTAGGATAGAACTAGTGTGGATGGGCGATCACTGGTTGGCACCGACTCGGTGGGCCGAAGGGCCTATTTCCATGCTGCACTTCTAGAGTTAACTAAAGGAATCTAAAGATAAGCAGCGATGAGACGTTGCTGCCGTGACCTCCCCCTGTGAGTGGTTCAACACAGTCCTATCATCACGGCAGCTCACATGACCAAGGTGCTGACCTTATACACCAACATCTGAAGAAGGGTCTCGACCCAAAACGTCACCCATTCCTTCTCTCCAGAGAAGCTGCCTGTCCCACTGAGTTACTCCAGCACTCTGTGAAACGTCACCTATCCACGTTCTCCACAGATGCTGCCTGAATGTACTGACCAATCAGCAGCAAATACGTTGATAAACAAGGAGGTGAAAATGCATAAAGCAGATACTAATGCAGGTGACCCAGAGAAAACCCACACGGTCACAGAGAGAACATGCAAACTCCACACAGACAGCACCCGTAGTCAGGATCGAACCTGGGTCTCCAGTGCAGGAGCTCTACCCACGGCCGCGCCGCCCCATAGATGTGCGGGTTTGTCGGTTAATTGCTTTCTGTACATTGCCCCTGATGTGCATGCAAATGATCACGAAAGTGGGATAACATAGAACCAGTGTGGACGGGCGATGAACACTTGGCATGGACTCGATGGGCCGAAGGGCCTGTTTTCAGGCTGTATCCCTAAACTAAAGTGTGACGCAGAGACCGCAATTAGCTTCAAACAGCCGGCGAACTCAAGATGCAGAGTAAGGGGAAAGAGAACTCAGTGAGATGAGGATTTGAGGATTAGGACTGGGATAAATGCCCTGGAGAGCATGAAGCTGCCGCCTAGCCGAGACCCGCCTGGGCAATGCTGCCTTGCCTTCTACTCAAACACAAACAGGGAGGCCAGGTGCTGCTGTGAGTCAGCTCACACACAGGTAACCGAGAGGGTAAGAAAATAACTGCAGATGCTGGTACAAATCAAAGGTATTTATTTCACAAAATGCTGGAGTAACTCAGCAGGTCAGGCAGCATCTCGGAGAGAAGGAATGGATGACGTTTTGGGTCGAGACCTTCAGTCTGAAGAAGGGTCTCGACCCATTCCTCTCTCCTGAGATGCTGCCTGACCTGCCGAGAGAATCATCTCCTAATGTTGGCCTAATCGAGAAAAACCTGCAAAACCACAAAGTCAAATCACACACACAACACACCCTTTACTGCGTTATTTGCATTAAAATATATAACAAAGGTAGGAAAATGTCCAAAGATCGATGCAAAGTGCTGGAGTAACTCAGCGGGATGGGCAGCATCTCTGGAGAGAAGGAATGGGGGACGTTTTGGGTCGAGATCCTTTGTATGAAGAAAGGTCTCAACCCGAAACGTCACCCATTCCTTCTCTCCAGAGATGCTGCCTGGCCCGCTGAGTTACTCCAGCATTTTGTGTCTACCTTCGGTTTAATCTGGCACCTGCAGTTCCTTCCTACACATTTGGAAAATGTCCAGTTATCAATGGGATTTCTTTCATTCCTTCAAACCTGTCCCGTGTGTTTCTAAATAAAAATATGCAGAAATAATCCTGCTTTACTGTGGTGTCCCATTTCACTGCACAGTTCCAGGCAACTGGACAGGTGGAACACTTCTGCCTGGTAAAGGTGCCAAAACAACTCTCCTCTCCCCTCCAGTCTAGAAGGTGTTGGTGTTTAGTAATACTTATGCTGCCCCACCCCATATCATACTAGCCCCTGGTCTGTGTGTCTGACCCCAGGCAGCTAGCATTGGCTATCTATCACCTTCCATCTCTAAAAACCAAGGGAGTCTTTAGACTTTATAGATACAGTGCAGAATCAGGCCCTTCGGCCCACCGAGTCCGTGCTGTCCAGCGATCCCCCTACACTAGCACCATCCTACACTATAGGGAGGCCAAGTCAGTGGACATTTTATGGTTGAGATAGATAGATTATTGATTAGTGCCGGTGTCACGGGTTATGGGGAGAAGGCAGGAGAATGGGGTTAGGAGGGAGAGATAGATCAGCCAAGATTGAATGGGCGGCGTAGATATGATGGGCCGAATGGCCTAATTCTGCTCCTATCACTATGACCCAGTCCAAGTACACTAATAATCCACTTGTGCAGGACTCCAATCGGCTTTGCATCAGCAGTCTTTCACTGCCAAAACTTGATTTATTGAAACTAATTTTCAATCAAAGGCATTGGCCAGTGTAATATACAATCTGGTGGCAAGCTCACTACTGATCTAAGCGCTCTTAGTAATGTGCTCATAAAACATCAGGGGTAGAAAGGCAGGGACATGTCAGTCGATGTACATAATGCTCTCCCATGTCCAGTGAGGCTCCATCTCTGGGTATAATAGGCAGGCAACAGAAAATACCTCTCCCAGAGTCCAAGATATTATAGTAATATTAATAAAGTTATCCGGGTAAACGGAGATCTACTTTATCAGTGTTTAGGAAGGAACTGCAGATGCTGGTTTAAACCGAAGGTAGACACAAAATGCTGGAGTAACTCAGCGGGTCAGGCGGCATCTGTGGAGAACATGGATAGGTGACGTTTCACAGAGTGCTGGAGTAACTCAGCGGGTCAGGCAGCCTCTGTGGGGAGAAGGAATGGGTGACGTTTCGGGTCGAGACCCTTCTTCAGACTGGTTAGGGACAAGGCAACCGAGAGATTATAGACGATGATGTAGAGAGATAAAGAACAACGAATGAAAGATATGCAAACAGTAGAGTCAGAGAGCAGGAATGTTAGGCCCGTGCAGATTTCAGGATTGATTTCCAGTGTTTAGTTTAGTTCAGAATATACAGCGCGGAAACTGGCCCTTCGGCCCACCGAGTCTGTGCCGATCCCCACACACTAACACTATCCTACACAGAGTCCACGCCGACCAGCGATCCTACCCAGAGTCCACGCCGACTAGCGATCCTCGCACACTAACACTATCCTACACACAGAGTCTGTGCTGATCCCCGCACACTAACACTATCCTACACACAGTCTGTGCTGATCCCCGCACACTAACACTATCCTACACACTGAGTCTGTGCCAATCCCCGCACACTAACACTGTCCTACACACCGAGTCCATGCTAACCAGCGATCCCCGCACACTAACACTGTCCTACACACCGAGTCCGTGCCGACCAGCAATCCCCGCACACTAACACTGTCCTACACACTGAGTCTGTGCTGATCCCCGCACACTAACACTGTCCTACACACCGAGTCCGTGCCGACCAGCAATCCCCGCACACTAACACTGTCCTACACACTGAGTCTGTGCTGATCCCCGCACACTAACACTGTCCTACACACCGAGTCCGTGCCGACCAGCAATCCCCGCACACTAACACTGTCCTACACACTGAGTCTGTGCTGATCCCCGCACACTAACACTATCCTACACACTGAGTCCATGCTAACCAGCGATCCCCGCACACTAACACTGTCCTACACACTCGGTACAATTTACAATTTTACCGAAGCCAATCAACCTACAAACCTGCACATCTTTGTCACACTAGTCCTACACTAAACCATCCTCTCATCTTTCTTCACGTATTGTGGGTCATTTTTTAAGCGACCAATTAACCTACAAACCTGCACGTCTTTGGGATGTGGGAGAAAACTGGAGCACCCGGAGAAACCCCACGCAGGTCACGGGGAGAACGTGCAAACTCCACACAGACAGCACCTGAGGTCAGGATCGAACCCGGGTCTCCAGCGCGGCGAGGCAGCAGCTCCACCCGCTGCATCACTGTGGTATCAGAAACCAGGGCACAGAGTTGTGAATTTGTGGAATTCTGTGCCACAGAAGGCAGTGGAGGCCAATTCACTGGATGTATTCAAGAGAGAGTTGGATAGAGCTCTTAGGGCTAACGGAATCAAGGCATATGGGGAGAAGGCAGGAACGGGGTACTGATTTTGGATAGATACAAACTGCTGGAGTAACTCAGCGGGTCAGGCAGCATCTTAGGATCTGACACGCTGAGTTACTCCAGCACTCTGTGAAACGTCACCTATCCATGTTCTCCACAGATGCTGCCTGACCCGCTGAGTTACTCCAGCACTCTGCCCTTTTGTTGAACCAGCATCTGCAGTTCCTCGTTTCTGCACAGTCAGCCAGTGCCACTATGATAGACAGAAAGAAAGAAAGAAAGAAAGAATGCAAAGCCAAACACTCCCTCTGCAGAATAATATTTCTTCAGCAATTTATTTCTTCATTTCTCCCCACATCAGGAATGCGTGCTATTCAGTAACATGAGACATTGAGCACTCTAACACAGCACACAAGCAAATACCTGCCAGAGCAGAGACTGGTCCCAATGTAAATCAGAGATGCAAAGCAGCCATTATTGCAGTCGAGCTGCAAGATCATGGCTTATCGATCACGCACAACGCCCTCAGTTTTAATTACTATCTCCCTCTCTCTCTCATCTTTATGAAAATATTACACTGAGACTGCGGCACTTGTTCTCAGAATTGCAGCTGGGCTTAGCAACCAACATTTTAAATTAATTCAACAAAGGAATTCATTAAAGAAAAGCCTCATACACCAGAAAAAAACCAGAGGGCATGAGGCCGAAACACCCCGAATAACTGGAGCAGATGGATTATAACGACATGCTGGGGTCTCATGTAGAACACAGAACAGAGCAACACAGGAACAGGCCTTTTGGCCGACAGGGTCTGTGCCAAACCAAACAAGATCCAAATCGTTGCCGTTCCCTGCATATCCATGTGCTGCTCTAAAAGCCTCATAAACACCGCGGTCATATCTGCCTCTACCACCGCCTCTACCACCACCCCCCCCACCCACCCCCCCCCCCCCCCCCCCCGGCAGGGTTTTCCAATCCCCCACCACCCTCTGTTTAAACAAAACCTCTATTAAACGTTGCCCCTCTCTCATCTTAAAACCATGTCCTTCAGTCTTTGCTATTTCCATGCTGGGAAAAGGTTGTGACTGTCTACCCCGTCCAAGCCCCTCATAAACAGAGACATCTCTGTCGGGTTTCCCATCAGTCTCTGGCACTCCCGAGGAAACAATACAACTTGGTCCAACCTCTCTTTCTGGGAGGCAGGCAAGGTGGCACAGCTGGTAGAGCTGCTGCCTCACAGCGCCCGATGCAGGTTCGATCCTGACTGCGGGTGCTGTCTGTACGGAGTTTGCACGTTCTCCCTGTGATCGCGTGGATATTCTCTGGGTGCTGTCTGTACAGAGTTTGTACGTTCTCCGTGTGACCGCGTGGGTATTCTCTGGGTGCTTTGGTTTTCTCCCACACTCCAAAGGCGTGCAGGTTTGTAATTGGCTTGGTGTATGTGTACATTGTCCCCAGTGTGTGTAGGATAGCACTCGTATACGGGGAGATCGCTGGTCGGCGCGGACACGTTGGCTGAAGGGCTTGTTTCCGTGCTGTATCTCTAACCTAAACTAAAGCAAGTTTTCCTTGTGGCTAACACACTCTAATCCAGGCATCCCTCTGCAAGGGAATTCATTGTCAAAGCCACGGTTTTTCAGGCAAGACTCCAAACCTAGGTTCAACCTGTCTGGTCAATAAACAACCACCTTTAAACCGCAGCAGGTGTCTCCCATCATAAAACTATTCCTGAAGATAGACACAAAGTGCCACAGTAACTCGGCAGGACAGGCAGCATCTCCGGAGAGAAGGCATGGGTGACGTTTTGGGTCAAGACCCTTCTTCAGACAGGTTAGGGATAAGGGAGACAAGAGATGTAGGCAGTGACGTAGAGAGGTGACCTGAAGTTAGAGAAATCAGTATTCATTCCACTGGGCTGTGAGCTATTCCCTCAGTCACCATCACTCCAGGTCAACCAGTCTTCACATTCGTGTACCTGGCTGTGGGCACTTTTGTTGCCACGCTTCCCCCCGTAACAGAAATAACTCTCCTGGGAAAGGAATCTCTTCATTAAATGCCAGCTGAGTCTACAATAAATGCAAGCTCCCTCCCCCCCCCCCCCCCCCCACCCACCCACAAAACGTAAATGTATATAAAACAATGAGAAGCATAAATGGGGTAGAGTTTGGAATGGATGTCAATAGAGTTGAGGGCAAGGCTTTAAGGTGAGAGAGGGTTGACGTTTAATGGAGATGTGTGGGGCAAGTTTCGTTTTGAGGGTGGTGGGTGCCAGGGGTGGAGGCAGATACGATCGTGGTGTTTAAGAAGCTTTTGGACATGCAGGGGATGGAGGGATATGAATCACGTGCAGGCGGAGAACTTGGTACAACGGTCAGCACAGACAATGTGGGCTTGTTTCTGTTCTAGGGGCTAATTTACAGAGGCCAATTAACCTACAAACCCGCACTGCACAGCACAGCATGTTCAGAGCAGTGCGACCTAACTGAAATATGAGTCTTTTCTTTATTTAAATCTACGGTGGCTCGTGTGGCATTTTAGAGTGCGGGTGCACAAATTAAACAACAATAGAACTGGCAGTTTCTAAACTCTCTCGAGAAAATTCTGAAGTGTCTTCATGTCCCCGAATAAATGCAGCTGGGAAGCACAATAAACGCCGGGCTTTGAAAGGCAAGGCCATCCTTGCACAGAGGAGGAGAATGTCTCTGTGTGATCGCCCGCCCACACAGGTTCATCAGAATGTAGACAAGACACAGCTTGCAAAACACACAAATAAATCTGGAGCCACGCTAACACGGTTATCTTGCCCAAACAACATGTGCACAACACTTGTCCGATCAATAGAGGTCAGTGGTCCCAGACCCAGGCAGACATTCAGAGGCACTTTCCCCTTTTCGTTCTCTCTCTCCGCCTCTCCAAGAGCACCATCTCCAGCGGGGTTATCATTCCATGACCTCCCACCACCCCCACCCGCAAACCCCCACCCGCAAACCCCCACCCCCCCCCCCCCCCCCCCCCCCCCCCCGGCACAATGCTGAAATCAGGCTGTCCACCCGACCCAAGCAGCGAATACGCGAGGGGCAGAGAATCAGAGAGGCACAGAGTCACACAGCGTGGAAACTGGCCCTTCGGCCCAACTACTCCACACCGGCCAACATGTCCCATCTACATGTGTCACACAGCAGCTCCACCACATCTACTGACTGTCCTGCTGATTAAGACCAGGTACCCAGTAACCATTGGCGACACCTTCCTACCACTGCTCACCTCGATGCGTCACCTCTTCTCTCCTTATCCCACACTGTCTTTTCATCTCTAGCCTTTGTCCAACCATCTGCCAGTCAACCTCCCCCCACCACTCACCTGTATCCACCTATCACTTGCCAAACCTCGTCCAGCCCCACCTCTCTCCCAGCTTTCTTCCCTCTCACCATAATCAGTCTAGTCTCGATTCGAAACGTCACCTGTCCATGTTCATAAGTTCATAAGTGATAGGAGCAGAATTAGGCCATTCAGCCCATCGAGTCTACTCCGCCATTCAATCATGGCTGATCTAACTATCCCTCATAACCCCATTCTCCTGCCTTCTCCCCATAACCCCTGACACCCGCACTAATCAAGTACAGGTAGGTACTAATGTTCTCCACAGACACTGCCTGACCCGCTGAGTTACTCCAGCACTCTGTGAAACGTCACCTATCCATGTTCTCCACAGATGCTGCCTGACCCGCTGAGTTACTCCAGCACTCTGTGTCTTTTTCTAACCAATTTTACCCTGGGCTACTATGCGTCACTGTGAAAATAAAGTCCAGCTGTATAAATACACTTCCTTTAGAAAGCCACAGCACTTATAAGCAGATACAAAGATCAAATGTGCCATTAGATTTCTTTACTCTATTTGCAGTTTTTAAAAACATCATGATTCCTAGACAGTGCATATGTAAAGTGTAAAAGTATAACGAACTGAAAATTAACGTGGGTTTCTGTGCAAGATGGCATGACAGCATTATGGATAGTGCTACTTAAAAAGGGGAAGAACAGACTGCCAGAAAGTGTTCCATTTTAGGCAAGAATCGGGTAGCTCGATGGAGACTGTTGGCAGTGGATGCGAGTTGGGTTTCACTGGCAGGTCAGACAACATGAAACGGTCCCATTTTTGGTGAAAGAAATCTACAAACACAGTAATGTAATAACAAGGAACCAAAGAGAGAAGGAATGGGTGACGTTTCACAGAGTGCTGGAGTAACTCAGCGGGTCAGGCAGCATCTGTGGAGAACATGGATAGGTGACGTTTCACAGAGTGCTGGAGTAACTCAGCGGGTCAGGCAGCATCTGTGGAGAACATGGATAGGTGACGTTTCACAGAGTGCTGGAGTAACTCAGCGGGTCAGGCAGCATCTGTGGAGAACATGGATAGGTGCCGTTTCACAGAGTGCTGGAGTAACTCAGCGGGTCAGGCAGCATCTGTGGAGAACATGGATAGGTGACGTTTCAGGTCGGGTTCCCACAACAAATTCGACTGCTGGAATTTTTGTTGCTTTCACTAGACTGCACTTTCCATGTCCTTAGCATCAATAATTAAAACATTAGCGCAGGCAAGCTGGCGTGACCGCTAATATACACTCCACAAAGTCCCTGACGCAATCAAAAATAGACATCTCTGTGCGGTGCGTATTGGTGAGCAGCTGCTCAAAACAGACAGGTCCAAACGTATTATTGGACAGCAACATTAGTCAGTTGCCACAGTCAGAGACTAACACACAAGCACCAGGCTTGGTTTAGTTTAGAGATACAGTGTGGAAACAGGCCCTTTGACCCACCAAGTCCACGCCGACCAGCAATCCCTGCACAAACACTATCCTACACACAGTAGGGACAATTTACGTTTGTTTATACCAAGCCAATTAACCTACAAACCCGTACATATTTGGAGTGTGGGAGGAAACCGGAGCACCCGGAGAAAACCCACGCATGTCACGGGGAGAACGTGCAAACTCCGTACAGACAGCACCCGTAGTCAGGGTGGAACCCGGGTCTCTGGCGCTGTGAGGCAGCAGCTCCACCCGCTGCACCACCGTGCCGCCCTGAATTCTTTGAATTATCAGCCTCAAGTATGTGTAGTAGTTGGACAAAGAACAGGTTTAGCAGGAAATAATAGTTATATCAAAATAGGAATATCAAAATAGATATGGGGTTAGTTGGCTGCCAACGATTCTCAACAGTCCTGCAGACTTGGCTTGACGTTAGACAAGACGCCTTTCCACCAGTGAAAGGGGACAGGGGCAAGGTATCCCCAGGAGATGTCATCCAACACGGACTGGTGGGTGTCTGGAACGCACTGCCAGGGGTGGTGGTGCAGACAGATATAACAGCGGCGAAGAGGCCTTTAGACAGGCACATGGATATGCAGGGAATGGAGGGATCTGGAGGCAGGGTGGATCAGTTTAACTTAGCACCGTGTTCAGCATGGACACTGTGGGCCGAAGGGCCTGTTCCTGTGCTGTACCGTACTGTTCTATGGAAATCAGTCCCTAGAACAAAGGGCGTAGGAACTGGTTTACACCGAAGATAGACCCAAGATGCTGGAGTAACTCAGAACGTCACCCATCCGTGTTCTCCACAGATGCTGCCTGACCCGCTGAGTTACTCCAGCACTCTGTGAAACGTCACCTATCCATGTTCTCCACAGATGCTGCCTGACCCGCTGAGTTACTCCAGCACTCTGTGAAACGTCACCTATCCATGTTCTCCACAGATGCTGCCTGACCCGCTGGGTTACTCCGGCACTCAGGAGCTGGGCCGCGGGGGCACATTGGACGGTACGGCTGGAAACTCCCTTGGCTGCACCAATGGTCATGTGATCTTCCGCGCTCTGACACGCTTATGAATCACTTAGGAATTTACAAATTGCAGGCAAGTAGGAATTTCATTGCTCCGTTATCATAAGTTCACGTTAATCAGTGATAGGAGCAGAATTAGGCCATTCAATAGACAATAGGTGCAGCAGGAGGCCATTCGGCCCATTGAGCCAGCACCGCCATTCAATGTGATCATGGCTGATCATTCTCAATCAGTACCCCGTTCCTGCCTTCTCCCCATACCCCCTGACTCCGCTATCCTTAAGATCTCTATCTAGCTCTCTCTTGAAAGCATTCAGAGAATTGGCCTCCACTGCCTTCTGAGGTTGAGAATTCCACAGATTCACAACTGAAAAAGTTTTTCCTCATCTCCATTCTAAATGGCCTACCCCTTATTCTTAAACTGTGGCCCCTTGTTCTGGACTCCCCCAACATTGGGAACATGTTTCCTGCCTCTAACGTGTCCAACCCCTTAATAATCTTATACATTTCGATAAGATCCCCTCTCATCCTTCGGCCCATTAACCCTACACCACCATTCAACCATGGCCGATCTATCTCTCCCTCCTAACCCCATATCTCCCCTTCTCCCCATAACCCCACACCCGTACTAATCAAGTATCTATCTATCTCTGCCTTAAAAATATCCACTGATGGCCTCCAGCCTGTGGCAAAGAATTCCACAGATTCACCTCCCTCTGAATAAAGAAATTCCTCCTCATCTCCTTTGCTAAAGGAACGTCCTTTAATTCTGAGCTGTGACCTCTAGTCCTAGACTCTCCCACTAGTGGAAACATCCTCTCCACATCCACTCTATCCAGGCCGCTCACTGTTCTGTACGTTTCTATGAGGTCCCCCCTCATTCTTCTAAACTCCAGGGAGTACAGGCCCAGTGCTGACAAACGCCCATCATATGTTAACCCACTCATTAACGGGGTGGGTCTTTCAAAGAGCGGGCAGAGGGAGGTGACATTCCCACTGCATTGAGTGAACTTCTTCAGAAATCTCACTACCTTCCATCAGGTTCCGGGTGACTTACAGACAAGAGTGAAGCTCACATTAGATTATCCTTCCTTCTGATGCAGGTAGAAACAGGCAGCACATTTCACCGCACTGACACACACAGAATCTCTTCTTAGACCCTACTTTGGATTAGAGGCAAGGCCTATTCTAAGATCAAGGTTCATCTACAAGGCCCAGCTCCCTAGTTCAGTTCAGTTCAGTGCCACATAAACTGAAGGACAGTGAAAAGCTTGTGTTCCGCGTACTACAATACACAATTACAAGCGAGCCATTCACAGTGTCTGGATACCTGATAAAGGAATAACGTTTAGTGTACGGTAAAGTCCCATCAAGGATAATGCCAACACCATTGCAGTCCAGATTCAACCACGTGTCCATCCACCAGACGCAGGTCTAAGGCTGTCTGAAGAAAGGTCTGCACCCTTCATTGGTCTACCTGGAACATGACAATACAACACTCTCGACCCGAAACGTCACCCAATCCTTCTCTCCAGAGATTCTGCCTGCCCCACTGTTACTCCAGCATCGTGTCTAAACAGCTATGGACAACCGGTTTCAGTCGTGGCCTGACCTGCTGAGTATAGCTGTGCCCACGGGATTGTATGTTTAACCCACTACACAGCCCCACGCACACACACAGCCCTACACACACACCAGCCCCACACACACACACAGCCCCACACGCACAGTGCGTCCCACACACACACCCCACACACACACACACACACGCACACAAGCCCCACACGCACATCCCCACAGTGCCACACACACACACAGCCCCACACACACACACGCCCCACACACAGCCCCACACACACAGCCCCACGCACACACACGGCCCTACACACACACCAGCCCCACACACACGCGCATACACAGCCCCACACGCCGTGTGTCCCACACACACACACCCCACACACACACGCCCACAGCCCCACATGCACACGCACACAGCCCCACACACACACACACACACCAGCCCCACACGCACAGCCCCACACACAGTGCCACACACACACGCCCCACACACAAACCACACACACAGTACCCACACACACAGTACCCCAGCCCCACACACACAGTACCCCCCACAAACACACACAAGCCCCACACAGCCCCACACGCAGACAGCCCCACGCGCACACAGCCCCGCACACACAGTAACACACACACACACACAGCCCCACACACACGCACAGCCCCACACACACAGCCCCACACACACACACAGCCACACACACACACACACACACACACACAGCCCCACACACACACACAGCCCCACACACACGCACAGCCCCACACACACACACACAGCCCCACATGCACACACACACAGCCCCACATGCACACGCACACAGCCCCACACACAGCCCCACACACAGCCCCACGCACAGCCCCACGCACACACACACACCAGCCCCACACGCACAGCCCCACACACAGTGCCACACACACGCCCCACACACAAACCACACACACACAGTACCCCAGCCCCACACACACAGTACCCCAGCCCCACACACAGTACCCCCCACAAACACACACAAGCCCCACACGCAGACAGCCCCACGCGCACACACAGCCCCGCACACACAGTAACACACAGTAACACACACACACACACAGCCCCACACACACGCACAGCCCCACACACACACACACAGCCCCACACACACACACAGCCCCACACACACACACAGCCCCACACACACACAGCCCCACACACACACACAGCCCCACACACACACACACAGCCCCACACACACACACAGCCCCACACACACACAGCCCCACACACACACAGCCCCACACACACAGCCCCACACACACACGCACAGCCCCACACACACGCACAGCCCCACACACACAGCCCCACACACACACACAGCCCCACACACACACAGCCCCACACACACACAGCCCCACACACACACAGCCCCACACACACACACAGCCCCACACACACACAGCCCCACACACACACACAGCCCCACACACACACACAGCCCCACACACACACAGCCCCACACACACACAGCCCCACACACACACACAGCCCCACACACACACACAGCCCCACACACACACACAGCCCCACACACACACAGCCCCACACACACACAGCCCCACACACACACACAGCCCCACACACACACACAGCCCCACACACACACAGCCCCACACACAGTAGGAAGGTCCCACCACTCTCCCGGCAGCGTTTAATTGTAAACATTGAGGCCAGGTTGAGCAGCCGCCAAACATGTCCCCCCTTGTGTTGTTGGAACAGGGGGGCACGCTTCAGTAACGTCACCTCACACGCCGCGTTTAGCTGCCCCCGTTCACACATCCCTTCCCCCCTTCCCTCCCTCCCTCCCCCTTCCCTCCCTCCCTCCCCCCTTCCCTCCCTCCCTCCCCCCTTCCCTCCCTTCCCTCCCCCCTTCCCTCCCTTCCCTCCCCCCTTCCCTCCCTTCCCTTCCCTCCCCCCTTCCCCCCCCTTCCCTCCCCCCTTCCCTCCTTCCCCCTCTCCTCTCCCTCCCTGGGGTGAGCTGGAATCACCGGCTTTAAACCGAATAAACATGTCAGGCCAGGCTTGGCTTGAGGCGGCGCTGCCCCAGTGAGGAGCGGCTCCATTGTCCTGAGTCCCACATTAAATAAGGACATTGTCACCGGCAGCAGCACAACACAACGTGTGAACAAAATGCACTGTAAACAATATATATATGTACACACACACTCATATAATGTATATGTATTTATACACACATACATATACACACAAACACACACATGTATACACACACACATATACACACACACATATACAGACACATATACAGACACACACACATATACACACACACACACACATATATACACACACACATAGGCACAGGAGTTAGGTGGGCGAGGTGAGGAGGGGTGGGGGCGAGGTGAGGAGGGGTGGGGGCGAGGTGAGGAGGGGTGGGGGCGAGGTGAGGAGGGGTGGGGGCGAGGTGAGGAGGGGTGGGGGCGAGATGAGGAGGGGTGGGGGCGAGGTGAGGAGGGGTGGGGGCGAGGTGAGGAGGGGTGGGGGCGAGGTGAGGAGGGGTGGGGGCGAGATGAGGAGGGGTGGGGGCGAGGGGAGGTGGTGGGTGAGGGGGGCTCAGGTGGGCTTACCTGCATTTCCTCGAAGGACTCGTCGATGTTGGTGACGTGGTGGTGCAGGTGTAGGGCGGGCTGGTCACAGAAGAAGCAGAGCAGACACCTGTCGCTGAGACAGAAGAGCTTGGCCCTGTCGTGGTCCTTACAGGGGTGGGGGCGGTGGGGCTGGAGGAGGGCATGCAGAGGGAAGGCGCTGTACCTCTCCACAATGTTGGCCAGCTTCAGGCTGGGGGACAGGAGCGGTTCCCTGAATGATCTCCGACACTCGGGACAGTCGCGGCCGCCCCGCTGGCGGCTCCAATGTTCAGTGATGCAGCGGCGGCAGAAGTGATGTTCACAGCCGAAGCTGACGGGCTCCTGGTAAATGCCCAGACAGATAGAGCAGAGTAACTCGTCCTTCAGACTGCTCGCCATGGCCATGGCCCCGGCACTGTGTGTGTGTGTGTGTGTGTGTGTGTGTGCGGCGCTCCCTCACTGTGCGGCGCGGCGCTCCCTCACTGGCCCCGGTGTGGGTGTGTGTGTGTGTGTGTGTGCGGCGCGGCGCTCCCTCACTGTCCCCGGCGCTCCCTCCCCTGGTGTCCCCGGCGCTCCCTCCCCTGGTGTCCCCGGCGCTCCCTCCCCTGGTGTCCCCGGCGCTCCCTCCCCTGGTGTCCCCGGCGCTCCCTCCTCCCTCCCCGTGTCTCCGCGGTCTGTTTCACTCCAGGAAGTGTGTCCGCGGACCGCACCATCGAGCCGGGGGGGAGAGAGGAGGAGGGGCTGCCCCCCGCCTCCGGCATCTCCCCCACCCCCCCCCCAACACCCTCCCACCCCTCCAACACCCTCCCACCCCTCCAGCCCCCCCCCCCCCTCCAGCCCCCCCCCCCCTCCAGCCCCCCCCCCCCCTCCAGCCCCCCCCCCCCTCCAGCCCCCCCCCCCCCCCCCAGGGGCCGCGACCCGCTCCGTCCACAAACCCCCCCCCCGCAGTGGAAGCGCCGCGATCTGTTACAGTCACCTTGTTACAGAGTGGATACAGCGAGGGCTAGCACCAGCGGCCACTCGGCCCACCCACCCCGCGGCCACTCGGCCCACCACCCACCGGCTGCCCCACCCGCCGGCCAAGGGCGACCCCGACAATATCCCTACATTCCCAACCCCCGCCCTTTGTGACCGCGGGCCGTCGCGCTACTCCACGAGGTTCACACCTCCAGCTGCGCCGCTGCGAGTGGCCGTCATTGTCAATAGACAATAGGTGCAGGAGGAGGCCATTCTGCCCTTCGAGCCTGTACGCACCGCCATTCAATGTGATCATGGCTGATCATTCTCAATCAGTACCCCGTTCCTGCCTTCTCCCCATACTCCCTGACTCCGCTATCCTTAAGAGCTCTATCTAGCTCTCTCTTGAATGCATTCAGAGAATTGGCCTCCACTGCCTTCTGAGGCAGAGAATTCCACATTATTCACAACTCTCTGACTGAAAAAGTTTTTCCTCATCTCAGTTCTAAATGGCCGACCCCTTATTCTTAAACTATGGCCCCTTGTTCTGGACTCCCCCAACATTGGGAACATGTTTCCTGCCTCTAACGTGTCCTGTCTGACCAGCGAACGACAACAATCAGAAACAGAGGCAGCAGAAGCAGAAGCAGCTTCATAACTTCTGCTGCCTCAAACATAGAAACATAGAAACATAGAAAATAGGTGCAGGAGTAGGCCATTCGGCCCTTCGAGCCTGCACCGCCATTCAATATGATAATGGCTGATCATCCAGCTCAGTAGTCTGTACCTGCCTTCTCTCCATACCCCCTGATCCCTTTAGCAAAAAGGGCCACATCTAACTCCCTCTTAAATATAGCCAATGAACTGGCCTCAACTACCTTCTGTGGCAGAGAATTCCACAGACTCACCACTCCCTGTGTGAAGAAATGTTTTCTCATCTCGGTCCTAAAAGACTTCCCCCTTATCCTTAAGCTGTGACCCCTGGTTCTGGACTCCCCCAACATCTAGAACAATCTTCCCGCATCTAGCCTCTCCAACCCCTTAAGAATTTTATATGTTTCTATAAGATCCCCCCTCAGTCTTCTAAATTCCAGCGAGTACAAGCCCAGTCTATCCAGTCTTTCCTCATATGCAAGTCCCGCCATCCCAGCGATTAATCTGGTGAACCTTCTCTGTACTCCCTCTAAGGCAAGAACGTCTTTCCTCAGGTTAGGAGACCAAAACTGCACACAATACTCCAGGTGCGGTCTCACCAAGGCCTTGTACAACTTCAGCAGAATCTCCCTGGTCGTAAACTCAAATCCTCTTGCTATGAATGCCAACATACCATTCGCTTTCTTCACTGCCAGCTGCACCTGCATGCTTGCTTTCAATGACTGGTGCACCATGACACCCAGGTCACGTTGCATCTCCCCTTCTCCCAATCGGTCACCATTCAGGTAATACTCTGCTTTCCTGTTCTTGCCGCCAAAGTGGATAACCTCACATTTATCCACATTATATTGCATCTGCCATGCATTTGCCCACTCGCCTAATCTATCCAAGTCACTCTGCAGCCTCGTAGCATTCTCCTCGCAGCTAACACTGCCATCCGCAAACTTAGAGATGTTGCAATCAATTCCCTCGTCCAAATCATTAATATACACTGTAAATAACTGGGGTCCCAGCACTGAGCCTTGCGGTACCCCACTAGTCACTGCCTGCCATTCCGAAAAGGACCCGTTTATTCCTACTCTTTGCTTCCTGTCCGCCAACCAATTTTCTATCCACCTCAAAACTGAACCCTCAATACCGTGTGCTATAAGTTTGTACACCAATCTCCTATGTGGGACCTTATCGAAGGCCTTCTGAAAGTCCAGATATAACACATCGACTGGTTCTCCCTTATCCACTCTACTAGTTACATCCTCGAAAAATTCTATAAGATTCGTCAGACATGATTTGCCTTTGGTAAATCCATGCTGACTTTGTCCGATGATTTCACCACTTTCCAAATGTGATGCTATCACATCTTTAATAACTGACTCTAGCATTTTCCCCACTACCGATGTTAGGCTAACTGGTCTATAAATCCCCGTTTTCTCTCTCCCTCCCTTTTTAAAAAGTGGGGTTACATTAGCTACCCTCCAGTCCTCAGGAACTACTCCAGAATCTAAAGAGTTTTGAAAAATTATCACTAATGCATCCACTATTTCTGAGGCTACTTCCTTAAGCACTCTGGGATGCAGCCTATCTGGCCCTGGGGATTTATCTGCCTTTAATCCATTTAATTTACCTAACACCACTTCCCGACTAACCTGGAT
Source organism: Rhinoraja longicauda (assembly GCF_053455715.1). Lineage (NCBI taxonomy): Eukaryota > Metazoa > Chordata > Chondrichthyes > Rajiformes > Arhynchobatidae > Rhinoraja > Rhinoraja longicauda. The sequence continues at coordinate 29,757,050 of NC_135982.1, read as the reverse complement.
TTCCCTCAGTTCCTCCATCTCATTAGACCCCCGGTCCGCCGCTATTTCCGGCAGACGGTTTATGTCTTCCTTAGTGAAGACAGAACCAAAGTATTTGTTCAATTGGTCTGCCATCTCCTTGTTCCCTATAATCAATTCACCTGTTTCCGACTGCAAGGGACCTACATTTGCCTTAACTAATCTTTTTCTCTTGACATATCTATAAAAGCTTTTGCAGTCTGTTTTTATGTTCCTTGCCAGTTTTCCCTCATAATCTATTTTCCCTTTCCTAATTAAGCCCTTTGTCCTCCTCTGCTGGACTCTGAATTTCTCCCAGTCCCCTGGTATGCTACTTTTTCTGGTTAATCTGTATGCTTCATCTTTTGTTTTAATACTATCCTTGATTTCCCTTGTTTGCCACGGATGCACTACCTTTCCTGGTTTGTTCTTTTGCCAAACTGGGATGAACACTTGTTGTAGTTCATCCATGCGACCTTTAAATGCCTTCCATTGCATGTCCACCGTCAACCCTTTCAGCATCAATCGTCAGTCTATCTTGGACAATTCACGCCTCATACCCTCAAAGTTACCTTTCTTTAAGTTCAGAACACTTGTTTCTGTATCGACTTTGTCACTCTCCATCCTAATGAAGAACTCTACCATATTATGATCACTCTTGCTCAAGGGGCCTCGCACAACATGACTGCTAACTAACCCTTCCTCATTACTCAATACCCAGTCTAGAATGGCCTGTTCTCTCGTTGGTTCCTCGACATGTTGGTTTAGAAAACCATCTCTCAAACATTCCAAGAAATCCTCTTCCTCAGCACCCCTGCCAGTTTGGTTCACCCAATCTATATGTAGATTGAAGTCACCCATTATAACTGCTGCACCTTTAGTGCATGCATTTCTAATTTCCTGCTTGATGCCATCCCCAACCTCACTACTGCTGTTAGGTGGCCTGTACACAACTCCCACTAGCGTTTTCTGCCCCTTAATGTTTCGTAGCTCTACCCATATCAATTCCACTTCCTCCAAGCTAATGTCCTTCCTTTCCACTTCTTTAATCTCCTCTCTAACCAGTAACGCTACCCCACCTCCTTTTCCTTTCTGTCTATCCCGCCTGAATATAGAATATCCCTGGATGTTGAGCTCCCAGCCTTGGTCACCCTGGAGCCATGTCTCCGTAATCCCAACCATATCATAATCATTAATAACTATCTCCACATTTAATTCATCCACCTTATTACGTATACTCCTTGCATTGAGACACAAAGTCTTCAGGCTTGTTTTTACAACTCTCTTACCCCTTATACAAAACGCAAGAAGAAGACGCAGCGAAAGCTTTTCACTGTACCTCAGTACACATGACAGTAATGAAACGAAACCTAAAATATCCGGCCTGGCCTCCCCCATCCAGGGGAGATGGGACCTCCTGGCTCGGTCTATCAAATGTGTCACCAAAGCAGAGGGCATTTTCCAAACGACCTTGAAGAACTTTCCCCCAAGGTAAAATAAGAACACTGAAGGTAGACAAAGTGCTGGAGTAATTCAGCGGGACAGGCAGCTTCTCTGGAGGGAAGGAATGGGTGATGTTTTGGGTCGAGACCCTTCTTCAGACTGTCCTGAACTTGTGACAATGTAGAAGGGTCTCTACCCAAAACGTCACCTCTCCCTTTTCTCCAGAGACGCTGCCAGACCCGCTGAACCTGAAAGGGTATGGGGAGAAGGCAGGAACGGGGTACTGATTGAGAATGATCAGCCATGACCACATTGAATGGTGGTGCTAGCTTGAAGGGCCGAATGGCCTCCTCCTGCACCTATAGTCTATTGTCTTCATTTTAAAAAACCATGCAGGACAGGTATAATGCAGATTACAAACATGTAGCTATTGTGATCGAGGTTGAAATGTCTCATACCATACTCACATATAGGAGTTGCTGATTGTGAATGCAAAGAACTGCAGATGCTAGTTGACAAAAAAAAGACAAAGTGCTGGAGTAACTCACCAGGTCAGGCAGCATCTCAGGAGAACACGAATAGGTGACTTTTCGAGTCAGAACCCTTCCTCAGACTGATTGTGGTTATTCATTAGTTCTTATGTTCAGAAGTGATAGGAGCAGAATTAGGCCATTCGGCCCATCAAGTCTACTCCGCCATTCAATCATGGCTGATCTATCTCTCCCTCCTCACCCCATTCTCCTGCCTTCTCCCCATAACCCCTGACACCCGTACTAATCAAGAATCTCTCTATCTCTCTGCCTTAAAGATACCCACTGACTTGTGGCCTCCACAGCCGTCTGTGGCGATGTGTTCCACAGACTCCAACACGTATCTTCCACACAGTACACGATGCGTCAGGACTTCCCGATGAAACCCCAGACATCATTAACTCCCTGGTCCACTACAGACCCATCACAACCTCTCCTCTCCCACCACTCACACCATCCAATTCCAGATATCTATTATTCCACATATAAATATTTTATTTAATTTGTGCCCTGCCTGCCTCCCATTATTATATAAGAAAATAACTGCAGATGCTGGTACAAATCGATTTATTCACAAAATGCTGGAGTAACTCAGCAGGTCAGGCAGCATCTCGGGAGAGAAGGAATGGGTGACGTTTCGGGTCGAGACCCTTCTTCAGACTGAAGAAGTCTGAAAAGTGAAGAAGGGTCTCGACCCGAAACGTCACCGATTCCTTCTCTCCCGAGATGCTGCCTGACCTGCTGAGTTACTCCAGCATTTTGTGAATTAATCCCATTATTATATGTCTGGAACCCCTTCAATTACATTCCATCCTGTCACAGTGCTGAAATCTGCTGAGAGTTTAGATTAAATTCTGAGATTCTGGGATAAATTGGCAAATACTCTGAAGAAAGCTCGTTACGGGATGAAATGCAGTAGAATGCCTTCAAGGATTAAAGGCTTATAAATAAATCACATTTCTTGCACTGAGCTGAGAGATGAGGTCTGACCTCAGAATACATACAGTAACATATTGTCCATCTTGTGCATAATAACATGCACAGAGGTTTAAGATGAGGGGGGGGGAATTTCATAGGAACTTGAGGGGTAACGTTTTCACACAAAGGGTGGTGGGTGTATGGAATGAGTTGCCAGAGGAGGTAGTTGAGGCTGGGACTATCCCATTGATTAAGAAACAATTAGACAGGTACGTGGATAGAAATAAACATTTTGACAGTTACATGGACATGACAGGTTTATGGGCCAAATGCAGGCAGGTGGGACTAATGTAGATGGGACATGTTGGTTGGTGTGGGCAAGTTGGGCCACACTGAATGACTCTATGACACGATCACTCTATGACTCTAAGATAGGTCCAAGACCGATGTGTAATTGTACAATCTCACATTAGTGTGTGGGAAGGAACTGCAGATGCTGGTTTACACCGAAAATAGACACAAAATGCTGGAGTAACTCAGCAGGACCTTTTGTGTCTCGACCCGAAACGTCACCCATTCCTTCTCTCCAGAGATGCTGCCTGTCCCGCTGAGTTACTCCAGCATTTTGTGTCTGTCTTCAGTGTTATTATTTTACCTTGGAAAAGTTCTTCAAGATCCTTTGGAAAATGCCACTACTTTGGTAACACTAAACCAATAGATTACATTCTTGCTGCTTGGAATGGGCAATGCCTAATATTTTAGGCTTAGTTTTATTACTGTCATGTGTACCGAGGTTAAAAGCTTTGTACACATGCTATGCAATCAAATCAGATAATACTGTACTTTAATACAATCAAACCCAATGCCAGTGCAAAGGTTAGAGTGAAGAGATTGGTACAGAGTGCAGAATATAGTTCTCAGCATTGTAGCAGAACAGTTCCAGAAACAAAGTCCAATATCCTCAATGAGGTCGATTATAATCAAGGCCTAGTCTCACCCCAGTCACTCCCTCTTCTCCCCTCTCCCATCAGGCAAGATGTACAGAAGTGTGAAAACGCACACCTCCAGATTCAGGGGAGGTTTCTTCCCAGCTGTTATCAGGCAACTGAACAACTCAACTGGTCCTGAACTACCATCTACCTCATTGGAGACCCTCACTATCTTTAATCGGACTTTACTGGACTTTATCTTGCACTAAACGTTATTCCCTTTATCCTGTAATTGTACACAGTGGGCGGCTCGATTGGAATCGTGTATTGTCTTTCTGCTGATTGGTTAGCACGCATCAAATGCTTTTCACTGCATCTCAGTTTTTCGTGACAATAAACTAGACTAAACTAGAGTAAACTGGAGAATCAGATCAAGACCCTAGCTTGTGGAAGGGCCGTTCAGAAACCGGATAACGGGAAGAGCTGATCCTGATTCTGGTGGTGCGCACTTTCATGTTGCAGTATCTTCCACCCGATGGGAGTGGGAAGAAGAGGGAATGACCGACCGGGGTGGGATGGGGCTTTGATTATGTTGGTTGCTTTCCCGTGGCAGTGTGGTGTAGATGCAGTCAGTGTGCTGTGTACACTATCAGGGCATCACCTAGGGTCACCAGCTGTCCCGTATTAGCCCGGACATCCCGTACTTTGGGCTAAATTGCATTATCCCGTAGGGGACCGCCCTTGTCCCATATTGGGCCCAGGGGGCGCTGTAGGCCCAGACAGTGTAGGCCCAGACAGTGTAGGCCCGGACAGTGTAGGCCCGGACACTGTAGACCCGGAAAGTGTAGGCCCGGACAGTGAAAGCCCGGACAGTGTAGGCCCGGACAGTGTAGGCCCGGACAGTGTAGGACAAACAGTGTAGGCCCGGACAGTGTAGGCCCAGGGGGCACTGTAGGCCCGGACAGTGTAGGCCCAGGGGTCGCTGTAGGCCCAGACAGTGTAGGCCCGGACAGTGTAGGCCCAGGGGGCGCTGTAGGCCCGGACAGTATAGGCCCGGACAGTGTAGGCCCGGACACTGTAGGCCCGGGGGCCCAGGCGCCGTCTAACAGAGGTTGCGTCACAACCCGCCTCCCAGCTCAGGCAGCCGCCATTAGTGGAGCGGGAGCACGTGGCCGCTGGCTGGGTGAGGTGACGTGGGGCGTGGGGCGGTGACGTCACCCTTTGTCCCGTATTTGGGAGTGAGGAAGTTGGTAACCCCTACCGTCACCTTCATTGCACAGGCTTGGGCCTTCACTGGTCGGCCCACATCAGTGCGATGGTGGAGAATAACTCCCCATAGTTGTGTCTCACAGTAATCTGCAAATGCTCAACATCTGAACCAGGAACTGACAACGCTGTAAATCTGCTGCTGGGTATTTCTATACTTATTACATTCATAGTTCCGTGGATTACACATTTAGCAGTGAGTCAGGAGATTCCCATGGTGTGGACTTGTGCCTGAGGAATTGTTAGCTCCTTTAGTGAATGTTCTCCTGACTTATGGACGCAACATTAAACTAGAGCCTCGTCTGCGCTCTCGGGGGGATTTGAAACATCCCACAGATCTACTCAAAGAAGAGTGAAGAATGTTCCGGGTCCCACCACCGATTTTCCGGCAACTGATGGTCCGCCACCTCCTTTAATCCGGACAGAATTACGAGAGTGCGCTTGAAGGTTCCCCCCGGGAAGTCCCCTCGAAAATGTGGAGCCCAGGCCGGGTGAGGCGGACGATCTCGACCCCATCTGGGACTTCTGCGGACCTTTCACCGTCCGGCGCGGCCTGGAATAGGCCGCGGGATTTTCTCCGCCCGGCGGGGGCTTCAATGTAGGGAGCCCCGACCGTCCCAACGTGGCAACTCCAACAGCCTGACCGCGGGAGAAGACGGCAGGGAAGAGAAAAGACATTCTGGCCTTCCATCACAGTGAGGAGGTGACTGGAGGAGACTCACTGTGATGGATGTTTCTTTTGTTTGGTGTTAGTTTATGATTGTATGTGTTATTGCATTTTTATTGATTATTCTTATTGGTCTTATTGTTGAACTGCGGGTAATTTTTCATTTCATTGCACATTTATGTGTATGTGACAAATAAATGACTATTGACTATTGACTATTGATCGCCGGGTCGACTCTGCTCCCTGCGGCCGGAGCTCTGGAACTCCACACTGGCCAACCTGAGGAGCACCTTCAGCAACAGACTGGTCCCACCAAGATGCAGCACAGAACGACACAGGAGATCCTTCTTCCCTGTGGCTATCAAACTTCACAACTCCTCCCCCTTCTGTCGTGGGGTAGACTGAGACTGACCCCTCCTCCACCCCAATCTTTGTACATCCCCAATCCTGGACTTTCATGTTTCTTGTTTCTTGTTGTGTTTTATGACTGATTTTGCAAGACCAATTTCCCTCCTGGGATACCTAGTGTTCTATCGTATCGTATCGCATAGCTGACGTCTGGGGCCATCTTTGTGGGCCGGTATTTTGTCCCCCCTGAGGCCGTGATCTCGGTCAGTCCGGCAAGACGGAAAATCCAGCAAGGCCCCATAAACAAGGTTGCCGGAATATCCATGGTGGCCTTGTATCTGTGGCCTCCATGACCGTTCATATTCAGTCAAGGTTCCTGAACAAATGGTGTCCGGTGACTAGCACTGTTTGTGCATGCTTCACATGACCAAGGTGACCACCTTCTGTTATAACAATACGGATATTAGTTTAATTTAGTTTATTGTCACGTGTACCATGGTGTAACTCCAGACACAGTCAAAAGCGTTTGTTTCAAATTAACCTCACATAGTTCCTCTGTCCCATTCCACCCCCTCCCCTTTCCCAGTACTCCCACTAGTCTCCCTGTCTCCGACTACATCCTATCTTTGTCCCGCCCCCTCCCCTGACATCAGTCTGAAGAAGGGTCTCGACCCGAAACGTCACCCATTCCTTCTCTCCCGAGATGCTGCCTGACCCTCTGAGTTACTCCAGCACTCTGTGAAACGTCACCTATCCATGTTCTCCACAGATGCTGCCTGACCGGCTGAGTTACTCCAGCACTCTGTGAAACGTCACCTATCCATGTTCTCCACAGATGCTGCCTGACCCGCTGAGTTACTCCAGCACTCTGTGAAACGTCACCTATCCATGTTCTCCACAGATGCTGCCTGACCCGTTGAGTTACTCCAGCACTCTGTGAAACGTCACCTATCCATGTTCTCCACAGATGCTGCCTGACCCGCTGAGTTACTCCAGCACTCTGTGTCTGTCTAACGGCTATGGTAGGTGCTACATTTAGGAACATAATGAACCAGCCAGTGAGCTGCGTTTGGAGATGTAGGTATTAACTTTTGCTGCCATGCCATCCCCACCATGGCTGAATGACCCACCACCAGAGACTGACCCTGGAGAAATGTTGGTGCTGGCTATGTTAGCCCAGGTGAGGGAGGCTGGGACCCTTCTTCAGTCTGTTTGTAGGGAGGTAGAAAGCTGGAGGAGAGGAGAGGCAGGACAAAGCGTGGCAAGTAATAGGTGGAAACAGGCAAGAGGGGACGGGTTGATAGGCCGATGGAACAAAAGGCAGAGATAAAAGCAGAAGTCTCCCATCCGATGAAAGGTGACTTGTATCTGCTGATGGGTCCGACCTGACCCATTCCTTCTCTCCAGAGATGCTGCCTGTCCCGCTGAGTTACTCCAGCTTGTTGTGTCTATCTCCTGCTAATAAAGAGCTGCTATTAGAGTCACAGAAGGGTCTCGACACGAAACGTCACCCATTCCCTCTCTCCAATGATACTGTCTGTCCCTGCTGTGTTACTCCAGCATTTTGTGTCTATCACACAACGTAGAAACAGGCCCTTTGTCCCAACTTGCCCCATCTACAATTGTCCCACCTGGGTTCATTTGGTCCATATCCCTCCAAACCTGTCCTATCCATATACCCATGTTTCTTAAACGTTGCAATAGTCCCTGCCTCAACTACCTCCTCTGGCAGCTCGTTCTGTACACCAGAGCTACCACTGTTAATAAAATATTATCCAAGCAATTACCAGCACCTTCAGGGAAGGAGGGAAGTCCAGCACTGGAACATTAGAGACCCCAATCTCTGAATATTTCAGAGTGCTGCAGTTCTGGAGGAGCAGTTTAACTAATGTCATGACTGCAGGAGGATTAATACTCAGTGGGGCTTTTGATTAATTCCCATGATTGAGTAGCCAGCCTCACATAAAATGGGACATTTAACATCTGCCTAAGGGAGATTACAGGCAGTGTAAGATTCGAGCGCACATTAACACCGAGAGAGACTGGGTATCCTGGTGTTTGTCTTACCTTGACTGGAGAATGGTTCATTAATGGAGGCTGATTAGCAATCAAACAATGTGAAGAAAGGAACTGCAGGTGCTGGTTTACACTAAAGATAGACACAAAATGCTGGAGTACCTCAGCGGGTCAGGCAGCATCTCTGGATAGAAGGAATGGGTAATGTTTCGGGTCTTCAGACTGACTTGTTGAGTTACTTCAGCTTTTTGTAGTAATCAAACAAGTTATGTTCTGAAAATCTATCATGCCTTATTAATTGGCCTTATTAATCTCAGCCAATCAATCAATTAATTTGGTAAAGAGTAAATAAGTCCTTCTGCAGTTGTACAGGGCCCTGGTAATACCACATCTGGAGTATTGTGTACAGTTTTGGTCTCCTAATTTGAGGAAGGACATCCTTGTAATTGAGGCAGTGCAGCGTAGTTCACAAGGTTAATCCCCGGGATGGCGGGACTGTCATATGAGGAAAGATTGAAAAGACTGGGCTTGTATTCACTGGAGTTTAGAAGGATGAGAGGGTATCTTATAGAGACGTCTAAAATTATAAAAGGACTGAACAAGCTAGATGCAGGAAACATGTTCCCAATGTTGGGGGAGTCCAGAACCAGGGGCCACAGTCTTAGAACAAAGGGGAGGCCATTTAAAACTGAATGGCGGTGCTGATTCGAAGGGCCGAATGGCCTCCTCCTGCACCTATTTTCTATGTTTCTAAATGGTAGAAACAATGAACTGCAGATGCTGGTTTATGCCAAAGATTGACACTAAGTGCTGGAGTAACTCAGCAGGTCAGGCAGCATCTTTGGGAAATAAGGATGCGTGACTTTTCGGGTTGGGACACTTTTTCAGACTGACCCGCTGAGGCACTCTGTGCCAATGTAAACCGATAAATGAGATGGTGTTACTGGCTACTGCCAAACGCACAATTAAGGTGCAGGATTTAAACAGGTGAGGATTGTTGTTTAAAAAAACTTTTCAGGATGTGGGCTCACCTGTATGGCAATGTTTAATCCTCATCCCTAATTGCCTCGGGAAGGTGGTGATAACTGAAGAAGCATTATGGAGCCATGGGGTCATAGAGTGATACAGCAGGGAAACAGGCCCTTCGGCCCAACCTGCCCCATCTACACTAGTCCCACCTGCCCACACCGACCAACATGCCCTATCTACACTAGTCCCACCTGCCCACACCGACCAACATGCCCTATCTACACTAGTCCCACCTGCCCACACCGACCAACATGCCCTATCTACACTAGTTCCACCTGCCCACACCGACCAACATGCCCCATCCACACTAGTCCTACCTGCACACACCGACCAACATGCCCCATCTACACTCGTCCCATCTGCCCACACCGACCAACATGCCCCATCTACACTAGTCCCACCTGCCCACACTGGCCAACATGCCCCATTTACACTAGTCCCACCTGCCCACACCGGCCAACATGCCCCATCTACACTAGTCCCACCTGCCCATGCTTGGCCCAGAACCCTCTAAACCTGTCCTATCCATGTAACTGTCCAATCTTTTTCTCCGGGTGCTCCGGTTTCCTCGCACACTCCAAAGACGTACAGGTTTCACAAAATGCTGGAGTAACTCAGCAGGTCAGGCAGCATCTCAGGAGAGAAGGAATGGGTGACGTTTCAGGTCGAGACCCTTCTTCAGTCTGACTCAGACTCGGTGGGCTGTTTCCGCGCTGTATCTCTAAACTAAACTAAACTGAACATTGTAAAAGCAACAACTGCACTGCTTCTGTCCAATATACTTTAATTACCATTCAGACGTACCGATTGTTACTGAACAAATATGTAAATGATAAGGAGCTCGCATAAATAATATTTAAGAGCACTGTGTCTGGAATAATCTTGGTGTAATTTGCATTTATATTTGATATATGCAGGTTTCCGTTCTATTGTCATGTGCATTTGTCACGTGTCATGTACATGTGCATGGTTCACTGTTTATGACAGAGATACCATAAACCTTTCCAACAAAAAGATTGGCGAACCGCCCCAGGGTTAATCACCAACTTCAGCCATTATTGGAGTTTTGTACAATTTGTGCATTATCTAAATATAAAGAAGGTACCAGGCAGCCACATCAACTGAAGTCACCAAACATGCACATTATTCCTTCAATTCTGTAACAATAGACAATAGACAATAGGTGCAGGAGTAGGCCATTCAGCCCTTCGAGCCAGCACCGCCATTCAATGCGATCATGGCTGATCACTCTCAATCAGTACCCCGTTCCTGCCTTCTCCCCATACCCCCTCACTCCGCTATCCTTAAGAGCTCTATCCAGCTCTCTCTTGAAAGCATCCAACGAACTGGCCTCCACTGCCTTCTGAGGCAGAGAATTCCACACCTTCACCACTCTCTGACTGAAAAAGCTCTTCCTCATCTCCGTTCTAAAACCTGTTCCTCTTCCAAGTAACCTGACAAATAATGTGTTGTAGCTATTTAAATTGGGATGTGCTGTTATATTTAAGTTTCCCACATGTGGTGGAACTGAATTATTGAAATCAATAACAATGTCATAACGTTGTCACAGTGGCACAGCGGTAGAGTTGCTGCCTCACAGCGCCGGAGACCCGGGTTCTATCTGGGCTATGGGTGCTGTCTGTATGGAGTTTGTACGTTCTCCCCGTGACCCACATGCATTTTCTCCAGGTGCTCTGCTTTCCCGCCACACTCCAAAGGCGTGCGGGTTTATAGGCTACTTGGCTTGGTATCATTGTGAATTGTGGGTGGGATCGCTGGTCAGCACGGACTTGGTGGGCCGAAGGGCCTGTGTCCGCCCTGTCCTTCTGTGTCCATACTGTGTGAGATGGCTTCATGTGTGTACACAAGTACCAACAGTCCCAGCTTTGATCAGCCACCATCCATCTTCCCCATGGTGTTCAGTCCACAAGTGCCTCCTTTAAGTCTGCCGGCCTCATGCACACGTCCCTCAATGGGCTCTCATTCCCTTTCTCCATCACCTCCTCCAACTCTCCCCCACGCTGAGTTTTAGTTTAACTTTAGGTTACAGCGCGGAAACTGGCCTTTCCACTCACTGAGTCCACGCCAACCATCAATCTCCCGTTCACACTAGTTCCATCCTACACACACTAGGGACAATGTACAATTGACAGAAGCCAGCTAACCCACAAACCCGCACGTCTTTGGAGTGTGGGAGGAAACCGGAGCACCCGGAGAAAACCCACGCAGGTCACAGGGAGAACATACAAACTCCATACAGACAGCACCCGTAGTTAGGATCGAACCCGGATCTCTGGCGCTGTGAGGCAGCAGTTCTACCCGCTGCACCACCGTACCGCCCTCTGACAATTATAGCTCTTCGTGCTAACAGAATCAAGGGATAGGGGGAGAAAGCAGGAACGGGCTACTGATTGTGGATGATCAGCCATGATCATATTGAATGGCTCGAAGGGCCGAATGGCCTCCTCCTGCATGTATTTTCTATGTTTCTATGTCTGTCCAGTTAAGGCCAAGTCGGCTCTAGGGGCCCATGGACCTCTGCCAGCTTCTGTTTCTTTGTCCTTAGGTTCAGGCCATCGTTGACCTTAGGGCCTCTGACCTTCCTCTCTCCAACGTTGCGAACCTCCTGAAAGCCTGACCCATCTCCAGCCCCCCCCCCCCCACCCCCAACCAAGTCAATGTACCAGTTTCAAAGCGGTCTTGTTGAGTCTCATTGCCTGTTGCTCATCTTCACCTAACCCACAGCTAACAATGGCCTGTTTCCTTTATCATGCATACGTTTTTGCCTATCTTCCATTCATTTGTTCTATATTTCTCTCCATCACCGTCTGTATCTCTCGTTCCCCTCTCCCCCTGACTCTCAGTCTGAAGAAGGGTCTCGACCCAAAACGCCACCCATTCCTTCTCTCCAGAGATGCTACCTGACCCGTTGAGTTACTCCAGATTTTTGTGTCTGTCCTCGGTGTAAACCAGCGTCTGCAGTTCCTCCTTCCACATCTTCCATCTTCACATGTCCTTCTGATTGAGGAAGGCACCTGATCTAAAACGTAACTGGTCCCTTCCCTCCACAGATGCTGCCTGACCCACCGAGTTCTTCCAGCACTTTTGTGTCTTGGCGAACATTTCCTCCTTTGGCATGGGACCAGTGTCTGACTGATGCCAATCCTACAAACTGTTTTGGTGTTTTTTTCCACACCCACTTCTCAGGAGCTCGATTCCAATCCAAGTTGGTACAATCTTCACAGGCACCAGCCTACTCTGACCTGGAATATTACATCATAAAAATGTTGAATGCAAAATATTTATTTTTTGGGGACTGGGGAATTATATGGGTGTTAATTCTCCAGAAATGATCCCAGATTGGGCTCATGGAAATATGTTTTATAGAGAGGTATTGGAAGATGATACTGCAGATGATATTGTGTGAGTGTGTGTGTGTGTGAGTGTGTGTGAGTGAGTTTCCAGCCGATTGCACCAATTTAACCAGTGTCTAACTGAAGGATCTGGGTGATATGCGGGGTCTGTGAGGAATTAGAGAGCGAGGAATGTTGCCCTGAGCGTGTGGGTGAAATATCCCGATAGTGAACGATTTTCCATGGACTGGACTCCTCGCATCAGACCCCCTGATCGCCTGGAGTAACCAGAAGTGAATCGCAGGCGACCCGGAAGATGAGATCTGCCTGAAACAAGCCCGAAGATCATCGCAACCCTTTTAATAATATATATATATATATATATATATACGTGTTAAAAACAGAGCCTTTGCAAGCAAGGTGTGTATGCGCGGGTGAGCGGGACGGGGGAGGTGAGGAGGAGGAGGAGGAGGAGAAGGTTGGAGCCGGCTCTCTCTCTCTCTCTCTCTCTGTGTGTTTTTGCTGCCAGTCTCTGACAGTCTTTCTACATCTTTGCCTTTTTGCATTCAGATGCAGCAATGCAAGGCAAGGGAAGGCAAGGCATGCGTGCTGTGGGAAGCACTGTGACTGGGGTTGTGTGTGTGTGTGTGTGAGAGAGTGTGTTGTGTGTAAGACAGTGTGAAAGATTGTGTGTGTGTGTGAGAATGTTGTGTGTGTGAATGGGGTTGTGTGTGTGTGAGTGGTGTGTGTGGTTGTGTGTGTGAGTGGGGTTGTGTGAGTGTGAGACAGAGTGTTTGTGTGTGTGTGTATGAGTGTGAGAGTGTTGTGTGTGTGAGTGTGAGAGTGTTTGTGTGTGCCGGGCGATTCAAAAGCTTGGCAATTGTGAAGTCGCACGTCAACAATGAGCTGGGCCAGTCATGGGAACCATCAGATTCGCTGCGTTTTGTTCCATTACTTTAGCAGAGCTGCAAAATATGGCGACTCCAGGTCCTTTTTAAACACTGGCTGCCATTTTTCTTTTTTTTTTCTTTTGTGGGCTTTTTTTTTAATTTATTTTTTTTTTCCCTTTTTTTGGAAAAAAAACCTCCAGACAGTCTGAGAATGTTGGAGAGAGAGAGGGAGAGGCGTTACAAAGGGCAGTGCAATACGGACAGTCCGAGATAACATTACTCCAAGCTGATTTCCCACCCCCCCCCCTCCCTCCCTCTCCTTTAAAAAAAAAATGTTTCTGCAAAAAAAGTTTGCTGCAAAATCCACCCCCCTTCTCTTCACCAAACCCCCCACATTTAATGCACAGGAAGACAGGACAATCTTTTAGCAAATTACATGTCCATTTTTTGCAGAAATAAAAACCACAATTTGCAACCAATCTTTTTTTTTAAATAACAAAAAAAAAACACCCCCCAAAAAATCCATCTTTTGAAATGGGGTTAAGTTTCACCTAAAGTTTTATTAAAAAAAAAAAAAAGTTTCTGAAATTGAAATTCAAGCTTTTGACCTGGAAGATTTTCTTTAAAGTTTTCCTTTTAAAAACAATCTACATTTTGAAAAGTTTAGCATTTGCTTTTGAAAAAGGAACTGGTTTACATCTTGCATGTTTACATCGTGTAAGAGAGAGGGAAGAATGTGGCTTTTGAACACCATTGTGCTGATATTTATTATATTATGTGCAAACCACACACAGCAATTGGTTTGCGTTAATGAGACAGCTAGGATTAAAATGGAATAATGCAAAACACACAATTGGAAGCCAAGAATAGGCTGTGCATGTGGTTGGGGAAATGGTGTGTGTCAGAACTTTATTTAAAAAAGAAAAAATGCACTTTTCTAGTTTGTATTGGCAAAGTATTGTGTTGCTGTTGTCGAATCAATGGATTGATTGGCATGTGTTGGAAGGAACTGCAGGCGCTGGTTTACACCGGAGATAGACACAAAATGCTGGAGTAACTCAGCAGGACGGGCAGTATCTTCTTCGGAAGAAGGGTCTCGGCCTGAACCGTCACCCGTTCCTTCTCTCCAGAGATGCTGCCTGTCCCGTTGAGTTACTCCAGCGTTTGGTGTCTATCTTCGGGTTGAATGATATGGTTGGTATGATTTCTGTGGTGGTCTCTCTTGGGTGGTCTCGATGAAGACCACCAAGCCCACCACAGGGGACCAGGAAGGTTCCCAGCACCGTGATGTTTGGGAGGAAGGCAGATGGTGAAGTGGTCACCATGGCCGGAGGTGACCACTCTGGGCAGTGGTCAGTCGGGCTGTTGTAGCCCTACAGACATTGGGTTGTGTATGTGTGGTGGACATTGTGGACCATTGTTAATGGTCAGTCTTTGGTTTGGAGGGTTGGTGGATGTCTGGCTGGGCAGGATCACTGTCTACGAAATGTGTAGGAAGGAACTGCAGATGCTGCTTTACACCGAAGATAGACACAAAATGCTGGAGTAACTCAGTGGGACAGGCAGCGTCTCTGGAGAGAAGGGATGGATGACGTTTCTTCAGGCCGAAGAAAGTCTCGACCCGAAACATCACGTATCCTTTTTCTCCAGAGATGCTGCCTGACCCGCTGAGTTACTCCAGCTTTTAGTGTCTATCTTCCCTGTCTACGAATACTGCTGTTCATTGTGATTCTACACGTGTGGAGAATCTACACTCCTGTGGTCTGAACGTGGATGTAATGGGACACTGTTGTGATTCAGGATGCAACCTTCTATCCAGATACCGTACATCTGCAGCGTGGCTGAATTATCTGTCTGTCAAGGAGAAACTATTTGTTCCCAGAATATCATTACCTTCGGCCCACAATATCCATGCCAAGATAAGCCAATCTGAAGAAGGGTCTCGACCCAAAACATCACCCATTCCTTCTCTCCAGAGATGCTGCCTGTCCCGCTGAGTTACTCCAGCACTCTGTGAAACGTCACCTATCCAAGTTCTCCACAGATGCTGCCTGACCCGCTGAGTTACTCCAGCACTCTGTGAAACGTCACCTATCCATGTTCTCCACAGATGCTGCCCGACCCGCTGAGTTACTCCAGCACTCCGTGAAACGTCACCTATCCATGTTCTCCACAGATGCTGCCTGACCTGCTGAGTTACTCCAGCACTCTGTGTCTATCTTAAGCGAATCTCATTTGTCTGCACATGATCCACATTATATTAATATTTCACATTTAAATGAAAAATCATTGAGTTCAAATACTGTTTGTCCAAATCCCCCTTGATCCCTGATCTGAATATTTTGCCATTTTCTGTTCATATTTGACACTTTGCTATAATATTGAATATAACATTAAGAGATCTAAGATGTTTATAATGTTTAAGATATAAGATGCTCATTTAAGATATAAAACCATACGAATGCTTTATTTACTATTATTCAAATTTAGAAGTCCAAGAACAAAATGTGTAGGAAGGAACTGCAGATGCTGGTTTAAACCGCAGATAGATGCAAAATGCTGGAGTAACTCAGCGGGTCAGGCAGCGTCTCTGGAGAGGGGATAGGTGACGTTTCTGGTTAAGTGGTGCAGCGGTAGAGTTGCTGCCTCACAGCACCAGAAACCCGGGGTCGATCCTGACTACGGGTGCTGTCTGTACGGAGTTTGTACGTTCTCCCCGTGACCTGCATGGGTTTTCTCCGGGCGCTCCGGTTTCCTCCCACACTCCACAGACATGCGGGCTTGTAGGTTAATTGGATTGTGTAAAATTGTAAATTGTCCCTAGTGTGTGTCGGACAGCGTTAGTGTGCGGGGATTGCTGGTCGGCGTGGACTCGGTGGGCTGAAGGGCCTGTTTCCGTGCTGTATCTGGCCAGACTTAAAACACTCAGCTGGTCGGGCAGCATGTGTGATGCAAAGCACAGTTAATGTTTTAGATAAATAACCCCACGATGTGATTGCACTGAAACTCCCTGGCTGAGATACACGAACCGTCATTAGATACGGGTGAGGTGCCAGAAGGCTGGAGGGTGACAATTTTTTTACCTCTATTTAAGTAAGGGCGGCACGGTGGCGCAGCGGTAGAGTTGCTGCCTTACAGCGAATGCAGCGCCGGAGACTCAGGTTCGATCCCGACCACGGGCGCCGTCTGTACGGAGTTTGTACGTTCTCCCCGTGACCTGCGTGGGTTTTCTCCGAGATCTTCGGTTTCCTCCCACACTCCAAAGACGTGCAGGTTTGTAGGTTAATTGATTGGGTAAATGTAAAAATTGTCCCTAGTGTGTGTAGGACAGTGTTAATGTGCGGGGATCGCTGGGCAGTGCGGACTCGGTGGGCCGAAGGGCCTGTTTCCGTGCTGTATCTCTAAATCCAAATCTAAAATCTAAAAGTAGGACTGCAAGGAACAGCGATACAGCTCGGAAACAGGCCCTTCGGCCCATCGAGTCCGGGCCGACCAGCGATCACACGAGCACTATCTGTGAAACAGGCCCTTCGGCCCATCGATTCCGGGCCGACCAGCGATCACACGAGCACTATCTGTGAAACAGGCCCTTCGGCCCATCGATTCCGGGCCGACCAGCGATCACACGAGCACTATCTGTGAAACAGGCCCTTCGGCCCATCGATTCCGGGCCGACCAGCGATCACACGAGCACTATCTGTGAAACAGGCCCTTCGGCCCATCGAGTCCGGGCCGACCAGCGATCACACGAGCACTGTCCTACACACACTAGGGACAACTGAAGCCAATTAATCTACAAACCCGCACATCTTTGGAGTGTGGGAGGAAACTGGAGCATTCGGAGAAAACCCACGCAGGTCACGGGGAGAACGTACAGACTCTGTACTGACAGCGCCCGTAGTCGGGATCAAACGCTTGTCTCTGGTACTGTGAGGCAGCAGCTCTACCCGCTGCGCCACTGTGCCGCCCTGATGGGCTACACCTCCTTGTGTTAGGGTGGATGGTGGTCATTCAACGAGGACGTGGTGAGAACAGAAGTTGTGTTCAGGCAGTGGCAGGTGTACAGGTCTCACAGACTCCTGTAGAAAGCATTTAGCACAATGTATCACAGCACGGCTTGGGAACAGCTTCATCAAGATCCTACTAATCGCAGAGAGTTGTGGACGCAGCCCAGACCATCACACAAACCAACCTCCCTTCCATCGCCCCCATCTACACCTCACGCTGCCTCGGCAAGGCCAGCAGCCCAGACCATCACACAAACCAACCTCCCCTCCATCACCTCCATCTACACCTCACGCTGCCTCGGCAAGGCCAGCAGCCCAGACCATCACACAAACCAACCTCCCTTCCATCGCCTCCATCTACACCTCACGCTGCCTTGGCAATACCAGTAGCATCATCAAGGACCAGTCTCACCCCCGGTCACTCCCTCTTCTCCCCTCTCCCATCGGGCAAGATGTACAGATGTGTGAAAATGCACACCTCCAGTGTCAGGGACAGTTTCTTCCCGGCTGTTATCAGGCAACTGAACCGTCCTCTCACCAGCTAGAGTTTGGTCCTGACCTCCCACCCACCTCATTGTAGATCTTTGAACTATCTTAGACAATAGACAATAGGTGCAGGATGAGGCCATTCGGCCCCTCGAGCCAGCACCGCCATTCAATGTGATCATGGCTGATCATTCTCAATCAGTACCCCGTTCCCGCCTTCTCCCCATACCCCCTGACTCCGCTATCCTTAAGAGCTCTATCAAGCTCTCTCTTGAATGCATTCAGAGAATTGGCCTCCACTGCCTTCTGAGGCAGAGAATTCCACAGATTTACAACTCTCTGACTGAAAAAGTTTTTCCTCATCTCCGTTCTAAATGGCCTACCCCTTACTCTTAAACTGTGGCCCCTGGTTCTGGACTCCCCCAACATTGGGAACAT
This sequence comes from Rhinoraja longicauda, assembly GCF_053455715.1. Lineage (NCBI taxonomy): Eukaryota > Metazoa > Chordata > Chondrichthyes > Rajiformes > Arhynchobatidae > Rhinoraja > Rhinoraja longicauda. The sequence continues at coordinate 29,738,733 of NC_135982.1, read as the reverse complement.
GATTTCTGCCTCTAACGTGTCCAACCCCTTAATAATCTTATATGTTTCGATAAGATCCCCTCCCACCCTTCTAAATTCCAGTGTATACAAGCCTAGTCGCTCCAGTCTTTCAACATATGACAGTCCCGCCGTTCCGGGAATTAACCTAGTAAACCTACGCTGCACGCCCTCAATAGCAAGAATATCCTTCCTCAAATTTGGAGACCAAAACTGCACACAGTACTCCAGGTGCGGTCTCACTAGGGCCCTGTACAACTGCAGAAGGACCTCTTTGCTCCAATACTCGACTCCCCTTGTTATGAAGGCCAACATTCCATTGGCTTTCTTCACTGCCTGCTGTACCTGCATGCTTCCTTTCAGTGACTGATGCACTAGGACACCCAGATCTCGTTGTACGTCCCCTTTTCCTAACTTGACACCATTCAGATAATAATCTGCCTTCCTATTCTTACCACCAAAGTGGATAATCTCACACTTATCCACATTAAACTGCATCTGCCATGCATCCGCCCACTCACACAACCTGTCCAAGACACCCTGCAACCTCATAGCATCTTCCTCACAGTTCACACTACCACCCAGCTTTGTATCATCTGCAAATTTGCTAATGGTATTTTTAATCCCTTCATCCAAGTCATTAATGTATATTGTAAATAGCTGGGGTCCCAGCACCGAACCTTGCGGTACCCCACTAGTCACTGCCTGCCATTCTGAAAGGGACCCATTTATCCCCACTCTTTGCTTTCTGTCTGCCAACCAATTTTCTATCCATGTCAGTACCCTACCCCCAATACCATGTGCTCTAATTTTGCCCACCAATCTCCTATGTGGGACCTTGTCGAAGGCTTTCTGAAAGTCAAGGTACACCACATCCACCGGCTCTCCCCTGTCAATTTTCCTGGTTACATCCTCAAAAAATTCCAGAAAATTAGTCAAGCATGATTTCTCCTTCATAAATCCATGCTGACTCAGAACAATCCTGTTACTGCTATCCAAATGCTCCGCAATTTCGTCTTTCATAATTGACTCCAGCATCTTCCCCACCACTGATGTCAGACTAACTGGTCTATAATTACCCGTTTTCTCTCTCCCTCCTTTCTTAAAAAGTGGGATAACATTAGCTACCCTCCAATCCACAGGAACTGATCCTGAATCTATAGAACATTGGAAAATGATCACCAATGCGTCCACAATTTCTAGCGCCACCTCCTTAAGTACTCTGGGATGCAGACCATCAGGCCCTGGGGATTTATCAGCCTTCAGTCCCATCAGTCTACCCAACACCATTTCCTGCCTAATGTGGATTTCCTTCAGTTCCTCCATCACCCTAGGATCTCTGGCCACTAGAACATCTGGGAGATTGTTTGTATCTTCCTTAGGGAAGACAGATCCAAAGTAACGGTTCAACTCGTCTGCCATTTCCTTGTTCCCCATAATAAATTCCCCCGCTTCTGTCTTCAAGGGACCCACATTTGCCTTGACTATTTTATTCCTCTTCACGTACCTAAAAAAGCTTTTACTATCCTCCTTTATATTATTGGCTAGTTTACCCTCGTACCTCATCTTTTCTTCCCGTATTGCCTTTTTAGTTAACTTTTGTTGCTCTTTAAAAGAGTCCCAATCCTCTGTCTTCCCACTCTTCTTTGCTATGTTATACTTCTTCCCTTTTATTTTTATGCTGTCCCTGACTTCCCTTGTCAGCCACGGGTGCCTCTTACTCCCCTTAGAGTCTTTCTGCCTCTTTGGGATAAATTGATCCTGCAACTTCTGCATTATTCCCAGGAATACCTGCCATTGCTGTTCCACCGTCTTCCCTGCTAGGGCCTCCTTCCAGTCAATTCTGGCCAGCTCCTGCCTCATGCCTCTGTAATCCCCTTTGCTATACTATAATACTTCCGATTTTCCCTTCTCCCTCTCAATTTGTAGAGTAAAACTTATCATATTGTGGTCACTGCCTCCTAATGGCCCCTAATGATGTTATATTGGAGTCATCAGACTTTATCTTGGACTAAATAATGTTCCCTTTATCCACTCTTTGTGCACTGTGGACGGCTCGATTGCAATCTTGGGTCAATAGACAATAGACAATAGACAATAGGTGCAGGAGGAGGCCATTCGGTCCTTCGAGCCAGCACTGCCATTCAATGTGATCATGGCTGATCATTCTCAATCAGTACCCCGTTCCTGCCTTCTCCCCATACCCCCTGACTCCGCTATCCTTAAGAGCTCTATCTAGCTCTCTCTTGAATGCATTCAGAGAATTGGCCTCCACTGCCTTCTGAGGCAGAGAATTCCACAGATTCACAACTCTCTGACTGAAAACGTTTTTTCTTATCTCCGTTCTAAATGGCCTACCCCTTATTCTTAAACTGTGGCCCCTTGTTCTGGACTCCCCCAACATTGGGAACATGTTTCCTGCCTCTAACATGTCCAACCCCTTAATAATCTTATACGTTTCGATAAGATCTCCTCTCATCCTTCTAAATTCCAGTGTATACAAACCTAGTCGCTCCAGTCTTTCAACATATGACAGTCCCGCCATTCCGGGAATTAACCTAGTAAACCTACGCTGCACGCCCTCAATAGCAAGAATATCCTTCCTCAAATTTGGAGACCAAAACTGCACACAGTACTCCAGGTGCGGTCTCACTAGGGCCCTGTACAACTGCAGAAGGACCTCTTTGCTCCTATACTCAACTCCTCTTGTTATGAAGGCCAACATTCCATTGGAATGTTTTTGTTGACTGGTTAGCACGCAGCAAAAGCTTTTCCCTGTACCTCGGTACACGTAACAATAATAATTAGCGGCACGGTGGCGCAGCGGTAGAGTAGCTGCCTTACAGCATCAGAGACCCGGGTTCCATCCTGACTACGGGTGCTGTCTGTACGGAGTTTGTACGTTCTCCCCGTGACCTGCATGGGTTTTCTCAGTGATGTTAGGTTTCCTCCCACACTCCAAAGACGTACAGGATTGTAGGTTAATTGTTTTGGTATAAATGTAAATTGTCCCTGCTGTGTGTGTGAGATAGTGTCAGTGTGCGGGGATCGCTGGCCGGCTCGGACCCCTGTGGGTTGAAGGCCCAGCATCTGCACTACATCTCTAAACTAAACTGTCAGCCTGCTTGTGACCGATCTATGGAACGGTCTGCTGTTCCCACATTGGCCTCACCACAATCCACAGCACTGGACTAGAGGCTGGTCGTCCCTCATCCCGAGGGTCCGCTCCAGAGGGAAAGGTCACATTAAACTCCAAAAATAAACACAGAGTGCTGGAGTAACTCAGCAGGTCAGGCAGCATCTGTGGAGAACATGGATAGGTGACGTTTCACAGAATGCTGGAGTAACTCAGCAGGTCAGGTAGCATCTGTGGATAACACAGATAGGTGACGTTTCACAGAGGGCTGGAGTAACTCAGCAGGTCAGGCAGCATCTGTCGAGGGAATGGATGGGTGACGTTTTGGTTCGGTACCCTTCTTCAGGCTGATTTCAGTAGGGGGGGAGAAAGCTTTACAACAGGTGGGGCAGGATAGAGCTAGGCGGCACGGTGGCTCAGCGGTAGAGTTGCTGCCTTACAGGCCTTGCAGCGCCGGAGACACGGGTTCGATCCCTACTACGGGTGCTGTCTGTACGGAGTTTGTACGTTCTCCCCGTGACCTGCGTGGGTTTTCTCCGATTATCTTCGGTTTTCTCCCACACTCCAAAAACGTACAGATTTGTAGGTTAATTGGTTTGGTAAATGTAAGTATTGTCCCTAGTGTGTGTAGGATAGTGTTAATGTGCGGGGATCACTGGTCGGCATGGGATCAGTGGGCCGAAGGGCCTGTTTCCACGCTGTATCTCTAAACTAAACTAACCTAAACTAAACTAAAGTGTTAGGGGTCTATTTTGTGCCCATCATCTTTTTAAGTGATAGGTGGATATAGATGAGAGGGGTTGATTGGCAGATGGGTGGAGAAAAGGAGTCAGGAGGGTGGAAGATCAGAGAGCAGAGGGCTGAAATGTGAAGCCAGAGGATGGGATTTGGGCCCTGTGGCAATGAAACCCGGCTCATTATCCATCCAACACTCGCATGGCTTTGTCCATCCCAACTCTCTCCCGGCTTTCGGCCTTCTCTTCCATTCTGTCTGAAGAAGGGTCCCGACCCGAAATGTTACCTGTCCACGTCCTCCAGAGACACTTCCTGACCCTCTGAGTTACTCCAGCGCTTTGCGTTATCTTTTGAAAACCAGCACCTGCAGTTCCATGTTTCTGCACAGGTCATATGTGGATGCACAATTACCCACCAATTGTGACCCTCCAGCTTTCCATGTCTGACAGAGTCTGCAATCTCTTCCTTTTATCTGCGGCCTCTTGTGTTTCCACATCATTCCTGATATTGCCACAGTTCAGCTTATTGTAAAGGGTTGTTAACGTCTGAACCAGCTACAATGTGTTGGATTCTCCACTCCATCTCTGATCCCCAAACCCTGGGGCTGGTTTAGTTCAGAGATACAGACCCCCCGGCCCACCGAGTCCGCGCCGACCAGCGATCCCCGCACACTAGCACAATCCTACATAATACGGACAATTTACAGAAGCCAATGAACCCACAAACTTGCCCGTCTGTGGAGTGTGGGAGGAAACCGGAGCACCCGGAGAAATCTCACAGGAAGAACGTACAAACTCCGTACAGACATCACCCGAGGTCAGGATTGAACCCGGGTCTCCGGCGCTGTGAGGCAGCAACTCTCCCGCTGTGCCACCGTGCTGCCCTTGTCTACGTGCAGTTTGAATGGTTTTGTCCTGGGTTCCCCCAAGTCCTTCCACACCCCAAGCATCTGCTGGTTGGTGAGTCCGTTGGCTGCATCCAGTGTGTGGGTGATGGGAGGGAACAGCTTACAGGGAGGTAAGAGAGGGGATAGGATTGATGGGATCACTGAGAGCTGGGATGAACTGAATGGCCTCCTGTGTTGTAAAACGTGAAATAGAAAGAGCCAATTAAATTCTTATGGTGCGGGTCATTTTGAGATAAATTAAAGGTCATGTGCGTAGAAACAGGCCCTTCCACCCAACCTGCTCACACCGGCCAACATGCCCCATCTACACTAGTCCCACCTGCCCACACCGGCCAACATCCCCCATCTACACTAGTCCCACCTGCCCACACCGGCCAACATGCCCCATCTACACTAGTCCCACCTGCCCACACCGACCAACATTCCCCATCTACACTAGTCCCATCCACCCACACTGACCAACATGCCCCATCTACACTAGTCCCCCCTGCCCACACCGACCAACATGCCCCATCTACACCAGTCCAATCTGCCCACACCGAACAACATGCCCCATCTACACTAGTCCCACCTGCCCACATCGAACAAAATGCCCCATCTACACTAGTCCCACCTGCCCACACCGACCAACATGCCCCATCTACACTAGTCCCACCTGCCCACACCGACCAACATGCCCATCTACACTACTAGTCCCACCTGCCCACACCGACCAACATGCCCCATCTACACTAGTCCCATCTGCCCACACCGACCAACATGCCCCATCTACACCAGTCCAACCTGCCCATGTTTGGCCCATATCCGTCTCAACCTGCCCTATCCATTTACCTGTCCAAATGTTTCTTAAACGTTGTGCTTCCTTTGAAGAAAATTGGGAATCATTTTTCTCAAACTTCCAAAATGTCGGAACTATTCCATATCGGAAAGACTCAGAGACACTGAACTGGATAAGTGAAGTCCAGTCAAGTCAATTTTATTTGTATAGCACATTTAAAAACAACCCACGTTGACCAAAATGCTGTACATCAGTTCAGGTACTAAGAACGAACATACAATGGCACACAAACATAACAGCACATACATAAACAGTTCACAGGAGGAGCTTGAAGTTGATTCTGTACCGTACTGGGAGCCAGTGGAGAGAGGCCAGAATCGGGGTGATGTGGTCCCTTTTACGGGTACCCGTCAGGAGTCTCACTGCAGCGTTTTGGGCCAATTGTAGGCGGGACAGGGATGATTGGCTGATCCCAGTGTATAGGGAGCCTTCTCCTCCTCTCCCGAGATGCTGCCTGACCCGCTGAGTTACTCCAGCATTTTGTGAATAAATACCTTCGATTTGTACAAGCATCTGCAGTTATTTTCTTATACCCAGCGTAGAGGGAGTTGCAGTAGTCTAGGCGGGAGGAAATGAATGCATGGATGATTTTTTCAATGTCGTCAAATTGGAGGAATGGTTTGATTTTAGCTATGGTACGAACCTGGAAGAAGCTGGCTTTTTCCACAGCGTTGTCTTGCTTGTCAAACTTTAATGCAGAGTCAAATATCACGCCAAGGTTTTTGACATGCGGTTTGACTAGGGAGGATAGGCTTCCAAGGCTGCCTGTTGTCGTTTTGATGGAGTGAAGAAGTTATTTTATTTGGCACACACCTATCGCGGGCACCCTCCCATCGAGAGCATCTACCCCCACTAACCAACAATATTTCAGCAATCAATTAATTTTCCATAGATCTAATCAGTTTACAAGGCTTTAGACAGTGATACAGACACAGAGTGCTGGAGTAACTCAGCAGGTCAGGCAGCATCTGTGGAGAACATGGATAGGTGACGTTTCACAGAGTGCTGGAGTAACTCAGCGGGTCAGGCAGCATCTGTGGAGAACATGGATAGGTGACGTTTCGGGTTGGGAGTCTGAAGAAAGGCCCTGACCTGAAACGTCACTTATCCATGTTCTCCACAGATGCTGCCTGACTCGCTGAGGTACTCCAGCACTTTGTGTCTACTCTTGTAAACCAGCATCTGCAGTTCCTTGTCTCTACTGCAGCTAATGTTTAGGTTGAGGTTTATGATTGCCACGTGTACCTAGGTACAGTGGGAAGCTTTTGGTTGCTTGCTATTTAATCGTACATTAATGCAATGAGGCCAAAGCAAGCGTGGCAGGTAGAGTGTACAAACGCTGGGTAATATGATTCATTAGAGTGATACAGTGTGGAAACAGGCCCTTTAAACCAACTTACACACACCAACCAACATGTCCCATCCACACTCGCCCCACCTACCTGCGTTTAGCAAAACCTGCCCTTATCCAGGTACCTGTCTAAATGTCTCTATAACGTTGCGATCGTACCTGCCTCATCTACCCCCTCTGCTGCTCGTTCCACACACCCACTGTCTCTGTTCCTATAAAACCTTCCCCCTCACCTTAAACCCATGTCCTCTGGTACTCGATCCACTTACTCTGGGCGTGAGAATTGCTGGCGGTGTATTTAGTTGTATCTCTTCACATCTTCAAAGTTTGTTTAAAGATTCCTCGTGGGAAACGCGCTGACTATTTCTGCAACATAACTCATCATTTCTGCGTCTCAGAGTTTGATTCTGACTGACGCTTCACGATAAGTTAGATGGATTTTTCAATTCAGGTAGTTACTCTGTAACGAGAGTTAGATAGAGCTCTAGGGGCTAGTGGATACGGGGAGAGGGTAGGAACGGGGTACTGATTGTGGATGATCAGCCATGATCACATTGAATGGCGATGCTGGCTAGAAGGGCTGAATGGCCTCCTCCTGCACCTGTTTTCTGCCGTTCTATGTTTCTGGCGTGTGTTTCCATGAGGATTGGTGCATGAAGCAATATTGTTGTATGTTGTGGGCCAAATTGGTTATAACGCTGTTTCGTTCAGGAACTAGAGAATCACATCAAAGTTATTCTGGAAATTAACGTTGAAAAAAGAGTGGCTTTGGGGGGAAAAGCAGTCCAGGACAAGAAACCTGCCCGTGAAACCTCCCTGCAGTAATCCGACTATCTAACCCTTGTCTCTTAAGAACAGGTTGCCTGACACGTATACAATGATGCTTTATAAACACCGTAACAGTGTTACAAGACTGGGCTTGTATTCACTGGAGTTTAGAAGGATGAGAGGGGATCTTATAGAAACATATAGAATTATAAAAGGACTGGACAAGCTAGATGCAGGAAAAATGTTCCCAATGTTGGGGGAGTCCAGAACCAGGGGCCACACAGTCTTAGAATAAAGGGGAGGCCATTTAAAACTGAGGTGAGAAGAAACTTTTTCACCCAGAGAGTTATGAATTTGTGGGATTCTCTGCCACAGAAGGCAGTGGAGGCCAAATCACTCGATGGATTTAAGTGAGAGTTAGATAGAGCTCTAGGGGCTAGTGGAATCGAGGGATATGGGGAGAAGGCAGGCATGGGTTACTGATTGTGGACGATCAGCCATGATTACAATGAATGGTGGTGCGTACAGGCTCAAAGGGCCGAATGGCCTCCTCCTGCACCTGTTTTCTATGTTTCTATGTAACAGACAGTCTTTAGTACTCGTCCACCTGCGATTGTCCGGTAACTGGTGACCCGGCTCCTCCTTTAATCCGGACAAAGTTACGACAAGTCCCCGACGATGTGGCCCCCGGGCTGGGAGTGGTGGCCGATCCCCACCTTCTCGGGACTTCCGCGGCCGACCGGCGGGGGGCATTTACCCCCTGGGGCAGCCGGGGCCCTGGGACTCCAGCATGACCGGCGGGGGGCATCTACCCCCTGGGCCAGCCGGGGCCCTGGGACCCCAGCACGACCGGCGGGTGGCATCTACCCCCTGGGCCAGCCGGGGCCCTGGGACCCCAGCACGACCGGCGGGTGGCATCTACCCCCTGGGCCAGCCGGGGCCCTGGGACTCCAGCACGACCGGCGGGGGGCATCTACCCCCTGGGGCACCCGGGGCCCTGGGACTCCAGCACGACCGGCGGGGGGCATCTACCCCCTGGGGCACCCGGGGCCCTGGGATTCCCGCGGCCGACCGGCGGGGGGCATCTACCCCCTGGGGCAGTCGGGGCCCTGGGACTCCAGCACGACCAGAGCCGGCAGATCCGTTCCCACCGCCCACTCCTGAGGCCGGACTTTGCCCAAAGTGTCTGGGCCGCCAGGCGGAACGTTCCAGTACCGTTGGACTCCTCTCGGAGGCCCTAACCTCTGTTGGGATAATACAGCGTGGTTCTGCAATCAGGGCTGCCGGGGAGCCGGTGGTGGGCGTGTGTATTTAGCTCGTCGTACCAAAAATAAACAAGATGCTGAGAAAAAGACGATGATTTTGGAAAATCCCAGAGGAAAAATAATCTTCTTATTGTGAGTCAGAAACTCCCCCCCACCCCCCCCCTCCCCCCCACCCCCCGTTGACAATTGTTTTTACAACACGATTTTCCACAGCACAAGATTCCTCGGGAAGGCAATCAATAGTTGTGATGTATCAGAGCTTCCTGTCTGAAGAAGGGTCTCGGCCCGAAACGTCACCTATCCACGTTCTCCACAGATGCTGCCTGACCCGCTGAGTTACTCCAGCACTCTGTGAAACGTCACCTATCCATGTTCTCCACAGATGCTGCCTGACCTGCTGAGTTACTCCAGCACTCTGTGAAACGTCACCTATCCATGTTCTCCACAGATGCTGCCTGACCTGCTGAGTTACTCCAGCACTCTGTGAAACGTCACCTATCCATGTTCTCCACAGATGCTGCCTGACCTGCTGAGTTACTCCAGCACTCTGTGAAACGTCTATATCACGTGCCAGGTCTGGTTTTGCCCTCATCTTTACTCCAGCAGTTTTTTTTAATCTGCAATACTTCCTGTTTAAATTGACATAGAGCACGTTTTGTTGTGCTGTTCTCTTGCGATAGTTCCTGTCCCGGTTTCTATCTTATGAAGTGTTTTCTAATGCATTGTGGACTTTAGATGAAGTGAGACAAAGATGTATCTGAATCATAGAACACACTACACTTGTGTACGTAACCACTACTCGGCATTTAGAAGAGTAATAATTGAAAGGGAACAATAATTGAAAGGTGTACAATAAATCACACCATTGGATAACTATGGGCCGAATGGCCTGTGTCCATACTCTGACCCTGGACTCACTCACTGCAAGTCTTGTCCTTAAGTCATACAGCCCAGGAGATGCAACGTGGTGCCCATGGTGGCGCAGCGGTAGAGTTGCTGCCTCACAGCGCCAGGGACCCGGGTTCGATCCCGACTACGGGCGCTGTCTGTACGGAGTTTGTACGTTCTCCCCGTGACCCGCATGGGTTTTCTCCAAGATCTTCGGTTTCCTCCCACACTCCAAAGACGTACAGGTTTGTAGGTTAATTGGCTCGGTATAAATGTGTAAAAATGTGCAATTATCCCTAGTGTGTGTGTGTGTGTGTCGGGTAGTGTCAGTGTGTGTGTGTGTGTGGGGTAGTGTTAGTGTGTGTGTGTGTGGGGTAGTGTCAGTGTGTGTGTGTGTGTGTCGGGTAGTGTCAGTGTGTGTGTGTGTGTGGGGTAGTGTTAGTGTGTGTGTGTGTGGGGTAGTGTCAGTGTGTGTGTGTGTGGGGTAGTGTCAGTGTGTGTGTGTGTGGGGTAGTGTCAGTGTGTGTGTGTGTGTGTGGGGTAGTGTCAGTGTGTGTGTGTGTGTGTGGGGTAGTGTCAGTGTGTGTGTGTGTGGGGTAGTGTTAGTGTGTGTGTGTGTGTGGGGTAGTGTCAGTGTGTGTGTGTGTGTGTGGGGTAGTGTCAGTGTGTGTGTGTGTGTCGGGTAGTGTTAGTGTGCGGGGATCACTGGTCGGTGCAAACATGGTGGGTAGGGCCTGTTTCTGCACTATATCTCCAAACTAAACTAAACTAGTTAACCGTGAAATTATGCAGGGAATTAATTGGTCTCCGAGACCTACCTATGTATCGTTATTAAACTAAACACCCCCAACTCACTCCGGTTCTTCATCGACGGTCTATTCACTGAAAGCCAAGCTTACCTTCTCCTGAAGTGTCTCCAGGTCACAGTGATTCCAGAAACCCACCTCTTCATGTATGACATGATCATACAATGGACCATTGTGGGCTCCACCTTTCCTGAGGTCACCTGTTGCCGGCCCTGACTTGTTCTGGCCTTTCTCACCTTCAGTTTATTTATCCCCTCACACACAACCTCCACTTTCAGCCTGAAGAAGGGTTCTGACCCGAAACGCCACCCATTCCTTCTCTCCACCCTGTCCCGCTGAGTTACTCCAGCACTTTGTGTCTTTCTTTGGTATAAACCAGCACCCGCAGATCCTTGTTATTACATTTTTCAGATTTTAGATTTAGATTTAGAGATACAGCGCGGAAACAGGCCCTTCGGCCCACCGGGTCCGCGCCGCCCAGCGATCCCCGCACATTAACACTGTCCTGCACACTCTAGGGACAATTTTTACATTTACCCAGTCAATTAACCTACATACCTGCACGTCTTTGGAGTGTGGGAGGAAACCGAAGATCTCAGAGAAAACCCACGCAGGTCACGGGGAGAACGTACAAACTCCATACGGACAGCACCCGTAGTCGGGATCGAACCTGAGTCTCCGGCGCTGCATTCGCTGTAAGGCGGCAACTCTACCACTGTGCCACCCTGCCTACCTCGATCCTTTCCTCTGGCAGCTCGTTCCAATTTCTGTATCGCCTCTGTGTGAAAATGTTGCCCTTTCACCATGAACCTCTGCCCTCTAGCCTCTTAGTTCTAGGGAAAAGACTCCGTGAGTTAACCCGATGCATTCCCCTCATCACTTTATAGATCTCTATAAGATCACCCCTCCTGCTCTGTAGGGAATGAAGTCCTGACCTCTCCCTGTAACTATTCTTGGCAACATGATTGTAAATCTTGTCTGCACTGTGTCCAGCTAGCTACCATCTCTCCTGTAATGCCCTGCCATGTTACAACTTGTGGGTGCTGTCGGCACGATATGCCACCCCATTTCCAAAGTTATTACAATGACCACACTTTCAGGTTTCAGAGATACAGTGGGGAAACAGGCCCTTCGGCCCACTGAGTCCACACTGACCACCCGTTCACACTCGTTCTATGCTATCCCACTTGCTCATCCACTCCCAACACACTCGGGGCAATTTACAAAGGGCCGATTAACCTACAAACGCGCACGTCTTTGGGATGTGGAGATTGGAGAGATGGCTGAATGGATAGAAAGGTAGCTGGTTAGGAGGAAGCAGAGGGTGATGGTGGAAGGTTGCTTCTCGGACTGGAGGCCTGTGACTAGTGGTGTGTCTCAGGGTTCGGTGCTGGGCCCGTTACTGTTTGTCATCTACATCAATGATTTGGATGAGAACACACAGGGCAAGATTAGCAAGTTTGCTGATGATACAAAAGTGAGTGGTTTTGTAGATAGTGAAGATGATTGTGAACGATTGCAGCAGGGTCTGGATCGATTGGCCAGGTGGGCGGAGGAATGGTTGATGGGATTTAATACAGAGAAGTGTGAGGTGTTGCATTTAGGGACGTCTAACATGGGCAGGTCCTACACAGTGAATGGTAGGCCTCTGGGGAGTGTTGTAGAGCAAAGGGATCTAGGAGTGCAGGTGCATGGTTCCTTGAAGGTGGAGTCGCAGTTAGATAGGGTGGTCTATAAGGCTTTTGGCACATTGGCCTTCATCTGTTAGAGTGTTGAGTACAGAGGTTGGGAAGTCATGTTGCAGTTGTGTAAGACGTTGGTTGCTTAGATTTAGCTCTTAGGGTTAATGGAATCAAGGGATCTGGGGAAAATGCAGGAACGGGGTACTGATTTTAGATGATCAGCCATGATCATATCAAATGGCAGTGCTGGCTCGAAGGGCCGAATGGCCAACTCCTGCACCTATTTTTCTATGTTTCTATGGTGAGGCCGCATTCAGAGTATTGTGTTCAGATCTGGGCACCGTGTTATAGGAAAGATGTTGTCAAACTGGAAAGGGTACAGAGAATAGACACAAAAAGCTGGAGTAACTCACCGAGACAGGCAGCATCTCTGGGGAGAAGGAATGGGTCATGTTTCGGGTCGAGACCGTTCTTCAGACAAGATTTATGAGGATGTTGCCAGGACTAGAGGGAGAAGTTGAGTAGGTTGGGACTCGGTTCCTAGATTACAGTTATAGAAAACAATAGACAATAGGTGCAGGAGGAGGCCATTCGGCCCTTCGAGCCAGCACCACCATTCAATGTGATCATGGCTGATCATTCTCAATCAGTACCCCGTTCCTGCCTTCTCCCCATACCCCCTGACTCCGCTATCCTTAAGAGTTCTATCTAGCTCTCTCTTGAATGCATTCAGAGAATTGGCCTCCACTGCCTTCTGAGGCAGAGAATTCCACAGATTCACAACTCTCTGACTGAAAAAGGTTTTCCTCATCTCAGTTCTAAATGGCCGACCCCTTATTCTTAAACTGTGGCCCCTTGTTCTGGACTCCCCCAACATTGGGAACATGTTTCCTGCCTCTATCGTGTCCAACCCCTTAATAATCTTATATGTTTCGATAAGATCTCCTATACGTTTCGATAAGACCTCATTGATCCACCGAGTTTAAGATCTCAAGAAAACATTGGTGAGACCGCATTTAGAGTAGTCTTCATATCCCCTGACTGTCAGTCTGAAGAAGGTTCTCGACCCGAAACGTCACCCATTCCTTTTCTCCAGAGATGCTGCCTGAGCCGCTGAGTTACTCCAGCATTTTGTGTCTGTCTTCTATCGTTTGTAGTTTTGGGCACATCATAGGAAAAATGTTGTCAAGTTGGAAAGGGCACAGAGAAGATTTACAAGGATGTTGCCAGGACTCAAGGGCCTGAGCTACAGGGAGAGGTTGATCAGGCTAGGACTTTATTCCTTGGAGTGCAGGAGGATGAGGGATGATCTTATAGAGGTGTATAAAATCATGAGGAGAATAGATCGGGTAAATGCAGAGTCTCTTGCCCAGAGTAGGGGAATCGAGGACCAGAGGACATAGGTTTAAGGTGAAAGGGGGAAAGATTTAATAGGAATCTGAGGGGTAACGTTTTCACACAAAGGGTGGTGGGTGTATGGAACGAGCTGCCGGAGGAGGTAGTTGGGGCTGGGACTACTGCAATGTTTGAGAAACATTTAGACAGGTACATGGATTGGACAGGTACTGTGCCGGATTGGACAGGAACTGCAGATGCTGGTTTAAACCGAAGGTAGACACAAAATGCTGGAGTAACTCAGCGGGACAGGCAGCATCTCTGGAGAGAAGGAATGGGTTATATTTTGGGCCTGAAGAATGGTGTCGACCCAACACGTCACCCATTCCCAAAGATACTAGAGGAGCAAGATAGACCACTCGACCCTAAAAACTGTAGTGTGTCGCGGCGGCCATTTTAGTCGGCAGAAACTTGCACAGACATTTAAAAAGAAATCTGTGAGTTGATAGATGAGATCTATTCTGCATTTTAATGGTATCATCACACATACTGATTACACCACGAGAGGCCTAGCGAAGGGCGGGTTTTGCCTACTAAAATGGCGGACGTTGCGCTCCTTTGCGTACTACACTTCAGTACAGGCGATTTCAATGGAGTTGTCCATCTTGTTCCTCTACTATCTTTGCCCATTCCTTCTCTCCACAGATGCTGCCTGACCCGCTGAGTTACTCCAGCACTCTGTGAAACGTCACCTATCCATGTTCTCCACAGATGCTGCCTGACCCGCTGAGTTACTCCAGCACTCTGTGAAACGTCACCTATCCATGTTCTCCACAGATGCTGCCCGACCCACTGAGTTACTCCAGCACTCTGTGTCTGTGGACAGGTGCACCTGTGGTTTGTGGTGATGGGGGCCGGTGAGATTGCTACAGGTGTGGAACGTGGACCTGGGGGAGGTGAAGCTGATGGCCATGTCTGCAGTGTGGGCACGTTGGTGTCCATGGTGGTTAGACGTGTGGCACAGACATGAAGTGCTAGAGGTCCTGCATCCATGCTGTGTTGCCCCACACACTGTTTGCAGTCACAATGGCAAGGTGGAGCAGTCAGGGGAGCATTGGTAATCAGATACACATCATTACTTTAGACTTTAGAGATACAGGCCCTTCGGCCCACCGAGTCCGCGCCGACCAGCAATCTCCCTGCACACGAACACTATCCTACACACACGAGGGACAATTTACAATCTTTCCCAAGCCAGTTACCCTGCAAACCTACGTCTTTGGAGTGTGGGAGGAATCTAGAGAACCCGGGGAAACCCACGTGGTCACGGGGAGAACGTACAAACTCCGTACAGAACGCGCCCGTAGTCGGGATCGAACCCGGGTCTGTTGGGTCGTGAGGCAGCAACTCCACCATCTTCCTCTTGGTTTGTACACACGTGTGCAGGCTGTCTGGCCTTGGCTCAACTCCCAGTAAAGTTCTCCAAGGCACGGTGGTGCAGCGGTAGAGTTGCTGCCTTACAGCGAATGCAGCGCCGGAGACTCAGGTTCCATCCCGACTACGGGTGCCGTCTGTACGGAGTTTGTACGTTCTCCCTGTGACCTGCGTGGGTTTTAGATATTTTTCTTAGATTTAGAGATACAGCGTGGACACAGGCCCTTCGGCCCACCGAGTCCGTGCCGCCCAGCGATCCCCGCACACTAACACTATCCCACACACACTAGGGACAATTTTTAAACATTTTTTTTACATTTGCCCAGCCAATTAACCTACAAACCTGTACGTTTTTGGAGTGTGGGAGGAATCCGAAGATCTCTGAGAAAACCAAAGATTTTTCCGAGATTTTCAGT
This sequence comes from Rhinoraja longicauda, assembly GCF_053455715.1. NCBI lineage: Eukaryota > Metazoa > Chordata > Chondrichthyes > Rajiformes > Arhynchobatidae > Rhinoraja > Rhinoraja longicauda. The sequence continues at coordinate 29,723,175 of NC_135982.1, read as the reverse complement.
TTCCTCCCACACTCCAAAGACGTACAGGTTTGTAGGTTAATTGGCTGGGCAAATGTAAAAATTGTCCCGAGTGGGTGTAGGACAGTATTAATATGCAGGAAGCCTGTGCGGCGTGGACCCGGTGGGCCGAAGGGCTTGTTTCCTCATTGTATCTCTAAACTAAACTAAACTAAACTCTTAAAGTAGGCACAAAATGCTGGAGTAACTCAGCAGGTCAGGCAGCATCTAGGAGAGAGGGAATGGGTGACGTTTTGGGTCGAGACCCTTCTTCAGACTGGAGCGGCTAGGCTTGTATACACTGGAATTTAGAAGGATGAGAGGGGATCTTATCGAAACATATAAGATTATTAAGGGGTTGGACACGTTAGAGGCAGGAAACATGTTCCCAATGTTGGGGGAGTCCAGAACAAGGGGCCACAGTTTAAGAATAAGGGGTAGGCCATTTAGAACGGAGATGAAGAAAAACTTTTTCAGTCAGAGAGTGGTGAATCTGTGGAATTCTCTGCCTCAGAAGGCAGTGGAGGCC